>NC_028457.1:33228942-33357150 GCF_000263155.2 Setaria italica | reverse complement strand
CCCGTCCCCTCCCCCGAGATCCCTCGGCCCCGGGGCCTTAAGAGAAGAGGAGAGGATGGTGGCGGCGGCGGCGGCGGAGCCAGGTGGCGGTGCATGATTTTTTTTTCAATAATTGTTCGCCGAGTGTTTTCTGGGCACTCGGCAAAGACTTGCCGAGTGCCCGACACAAAACACTCGGCGAACCAGTGTTTGCCGTCAAGATTTTTGCCGTGTGTCGTTTGCCGAGTGTTACACTCGGCAAACGCTTTGCCGAGTGTTTTGGGGCTTCGCCGAGTGCCCCTGGCACTCAGCATCTTCCCTGTTTCCCGTAGTGATAGATTCGTCTCGTGAATTAGCCTTCATCTGTGTAATTAGTTTTATAATTAGATCATGTTTAGTTCTCCTAATTAGCCTTCGAATATTCGATGTGACATGAATTTTAGTCCGGACTAAAGATCCAAACACCCCCTCAGTTGATTGCCAGGCTGGATCCTGTTTTAGTGCATGCTGGATGCAAAGAACTAGGGGCAAAAATTTGTGTGCTGTAGGTGTCCTATGAGCTGAAACAACAAGGGTAAGTTCTTCAAAGCCTTTGAGAAACTCACAAATTGCTTCTGCCTTGTCCATTCTTCTTCACTTGGACAAACTTCTGAGTATTTAGGTGCATAAGTGTTCAGAACAGCTTCGTATTGCACTGCTTCTCTAAGCATTTTGATGTCGAGTTCCATCTGGTTGGGGTGTCCAGATAAACACCAGATTTTGAGGCCAGTCCCCTCCCATTTGCAATTGAATTGAACACTTGGAGCCTTGATACTGAAGAATCGATGTGCCTTAGTAGCTCACGGATTTTGTGTATTGCTGAATGTATTATTTTCATACCATCCTGTACTAAGATGTTAAGTATGTCTGCACAACATCTAACATGTAGATGTTCTCCACCAAGCATCAGATCAAGCTTGCATAATTTTTTGCAAAACTTGGGCCCAACGTCTCACTGACCAGTTGTGATGTCCAGTGTGCGATTTTCGTTTCCTGAAGGCAAATGATGGTTGCCCCAATTGATTGAACCGTGGTGTGGACGGTCGCTCGTCTAGCCGTGGCATTGAGCCCTCGAATATTCCAACACAGAATATTACAATCGTTTTGAGACATTAGAACCAGGAAGCACAACTAGGACGAGATAACTCTGTCGGCTTGGCACGAGGACCGAATACAAAGCTAGAAAACAGCAGTCCGTCGAGGTGGATCTGCGACACGCACGGATTGGCGAGCTTCGGGACATCGTCACTGGGCCAAAGACCGCAGTGCCGCTGAAGCCGCAGGGCCTAATTGCCGGCCCATTAACTATTACAACTTCAAGCAGTTTTGAATGTTTGCTGCATAACATAGCTAAACGAAAGTCAACTAATAAGATAACTGGAGGATTGGATCCTCAGGATGGCCTTCCGAGCGTTGGCCTACATGGCCTCTGGCCCATCCATCAGAGGTGGGCCGTCCGCTGCCCGCTGTCACCAGCGTGATCTTAATTAGTAGCTCAGTGTTTTGCTTTTGTATCCTGATGGTTATAACTAAGATCTGGGAATGTTTAACGGAAATTAACATTCTTTTTACGTTTTATCAATTTTTATTTTGTATTTGTAATTTTATTATTTCTAATATTTTTATTTGACTTAAAATATGTGAATATGATTTATCGAAAATCAGTGCGTGCAAAAGGATCAGGATAGGCCAGCAGGTGGCACAATCAGTTTAGGAAGCCAACCGTGGGTCCATGACTGGTTTGAACCGTGCAATATGGTTTGCTTTGGTGTACTCGTGCAGCTGGTTTGGTTGAGTTTGGATTTAGAAATGATATTGGTTGGGTACAGTGGTCTGAGGTTGACATACATAAAGTTTGGTGCGGCTTTGGTCCAGTTTTGAGACCATTAGCAGCTTTAGTAACAGTGATAGGAATTTGGGGGGGGTGGGGGGGGGGGGGGGGGGGGGGGCGCTTGGAGGGTCTAAATCTGTTTGAATCGAAAACCTCAAAAACATGAAGCAGATGTCATCAGTTATCATCAACAGCTTGGGGGATGTGCATGTCAATTCAATCTTCACTCCTTCATCCCAAGGATTGTCTCCATCCACCCTCTCCTAAACTTCCCCCCAAATCCTCCATCGATTTTCTACATTAATTAGACGAACGATGTGAGCTTAGGTCATGGCGTGGATGATGAAGAGTGATGATATGTATACTCCAGAGAGTTCTTCGTGGGAAGGCGCATTTTGCTGTTAGTTTACTCTAAATGAAATATATCACTCTCTGTTTTTACTCCAAACTGATTCTGTAAAGTGCACCTTCATATAACCGGTTAATATAGTACCTCAAGGCAAACCGCCCTGTTGTAGACACAAATCGGTTCTGATAATTCATAATATAACCGGTTCTGAGCGACATAGTGCCTCTTCTGGCGTGTTTCAAATTTTGAAACTTCTGAACTGGTTCTCTACATTAATTTTCCTTTTATATCGATCCAAATGACGGGATTACTTCCAGAGTTTTTAGAGGAGCCACTAGGAACTGTCTAGCTTGTTTCATTACTTTACCCCCACGTTGAGCAACATTCAAAAACTAGTGACCATAAGAGTAGATTTATTACAAATTCACAATCATAATCGATAAGCTTAGCAGTGCGCATTCTGACTGGTGACAAGAGGTGCCGAGTTGCGGTAGCACCGCAACCTGCCGGTCTGTAAGTCGAGCACACCTGCAGCATGTGCATCTATCGCTAGTTAATTTGGCGAGTTGATCCGCAGGTGTGAAGGAAAATATTTGATCCGCAGGTGCGAATGAAGGAAAAGTTTATGCAGTCGCGGATGGTAGGGGCGGGCATCTGACAGCCCAGCCAGTCAAACAATCCTAATCCACTTGAGTGGGTGCCATCTACTCGATCAGCTCAAACATTATTCAAGGCACCATCTGCTTCACGCACGATTAATCTAAGCAATTTTTTTGTTAATTACGAGCAGGATTCCTTTGATCTCAGCGGATGATTTATCTGCCTCCAGATGCCCTGTCAGTACCGCATCTGCAGCTTGTAGTAGTACACCACAGCGAACTAAGAACAGATCACACAGACAAGGGCTCCGTGTGTGTAATTAGCCTACACTAGGCACAGAGTCGGTCGCTTTCACAGTCACACTACCAGTGCGTTTTGCTACCCCTACCCCAATGCAGCAGCACGTGATTCACCTTGGATCCACCATCCAAGCCTAGATGATTTTATCTCTTCTAAATTCAATGGCTAATGTCTGGTTCATTTTTGCAAAACACAATATAGATGTAGATGCTCACATACACACCATAGTTTTTTTTTACGACGAGACTATGTTTGGATGATATCTTTTATACAAGCATATTTTGTGAAGCTGGAACATGTCTCTTTACTACGAACAAGTAGTTGAATTATAAGAAGAACAAATGAATATTTTTCATGAAAAAAATTAGTCTACAAAGTGAACAAATGCTTCAATATACGGACAAAATCGTTCTACACGGCTAGACAAACTACTTCTAGTACCAGTTGGGAACCCCTTGAGTGCTGGAGGTCCGACCGGTACCGCTAGTTCGGTCCTAAGTGACAAGCCATTTGGTACCGTAAAAAATAGCCGGTACTAAATGCATCATTTAGTACCGGTTGGTAACACCACCTGGTACTAAATGTTGCTCGGTATAAGTGGTACTCTACGAGATACTAGTGTTATTGCCCAGTACTAAATGGTCCGGAAGCATTAGTACCGTGTCATAACACCAACCGGTACTAAATGTAGTATCGGTTGGTGTTATGATAGAGTACTAAAAGGTCTTCGAGGATCGAAAATTTGAACTCGGTACTAATTCCACGTGTTGTACCCAATCAAAAGCTCTTGGGTAATAACGCCTTGGATGAATGCTCACTTCTCCGGTAGCGCTATATGGAAAACAAATACTAAAAAATCATGAAAAAAAATTATGGTACATGAGAGCAACTTAGTCCACAAGAGCAAACAAATAATTAACATCACGACGAGTTGTTCTAAATAATGGTGAATAAATTATTACTAAAAAGTGAAAAAAATTACACATGCCGAACAAGTTGGTTTCAAAGAAAAAGGAAAGAAGAAAGAAAACAAGAAATAAGAAAAAAATTTAAAAAAAATCTAACCTATTGGCTTGTGGGTGGCCAATTCAGCCTGATAATATGCCATGCCTCATCTACGTAGCAGGGTGACAGGCGTATTAGGCTGAATCTTCTTGCTCTCATCGTGTGGGGGTGCCGCATATATGGCATATAGACATACGCGAGCGCGCTTTAAATTTTGGACCGAGCGATGCGGCTAATGTTAGGGAATAGGGATCGCGCGCGACCCCATGTCGACGCGTCACAGAAGAACCATCCAAGCCGCTGCATATGTGTATCCGACACTTATGTTCGTCTTCCTCGACCAGCAGCAGCCGGAGTTCAAGGAGGGGGTTGCGGGGGCCGGTTCTGGTGGTCGTCGGTGTTAGAAGAGAGGGGGTGGCGACAGGGAGGCCTAGTAGCAATGGCAGGTTGAGGGGGCAGCACGGCGAGGCGGCGGGCACCGCCGGCCGCCGCGCGGTCGGGAAGACAACTGGTGGGCCGGGCACCGGGCGAGGGTGCGGGAAGCCTCTGGGTTAGCAAGGGGGTGGGTACTCGGCGGTGGATCAGGCGGGGCTCCCGAAGGAGGAGATGGCGGCGGGGGCGAGCTGCTCGTAGGCCGCAGATGGACGTCCTGCGATGCTGCTGCTGGCTCACCAGTCCCTCTGTTTTACATTTCTGGGTGACTCAACTGGTTCTGAGAAGCACACATTAGGGTCCCATGTTCTTGAACAGTTCATAGCTGTGAAATTAATCTCCAAACTTTGTTTACTATTCTATATGTGCATGTGTATTTTATTGATGATCTATTACTGAATCACTCCTACGCTCTTCAGCGGAAGCAAATGTTTACCTATGTCATAGAACATTTTAGTACTTTCCATCTCAAATGTTTCCTGCTGATAAGTATTTGGTGATGTGCTCTTTTCAGGTTGAGGATCAGCAGTTAGAACAGATTGGAAATTTGAATGACTAATAGTTTTGGTTAATCGAGAACTCCTTTTCCCTTCCCGATTCATGATGAAATGGCTTGTATCTGATTTGATTATGTAAGTGGGTTGTCTTCTCTGAATTCTGAAAAATGGGTTAAAAACTACGTATTACAAGAAATGGGCTGGAATGCGTATTATGAGAAATGGACTGAAAACCGGCCCAACTTTGGTAAGCTGAATTTTTATAGGTCGCTATTGGGCTAGAATTTGAGTTGATACGATTAACATTAATAGTGAGCTTAAAAAAATTGGATCAGCTTATGGGCTTATTTCACAAATGGACCGTCATGAGGTCAACATCCACATCAGCGTTACAGTCGGTCGCAACGTTAGCTGCCACACACATGCCTTCAGCAGTGAGCGGGCGTGACACCAGCGACACGGCCAGCGGCACAGTCGGTCGCTTTCACCGTCACACTACCAGTGCGTTTTGCTACCCCTACCCCAATGCAGCAGCACGTGATTCACCTTGGATCCACCATCCAAGCCTCGATCCGACTCTCAAACTTACTTAACTGATGCTCATGGATCATGTGGTGAGGGCTCAAACTCAAGAGATTGGTCAGGTCTGCGACCAGTAATCAGTTTTATAAGGCCTAGGAATTGACTGCAACATGCACCACATACTAATGGGTAACAGTTATAGGAATTGTGGGAGAAATTTTGGATCACAGAATAACTTTTCTGGGGGATGGCGGAGGGGTCTAAATCTGTTCGAATTGAAAGCCTCAAGAACATGAACCAGATGTCATCAGTTATCATCAACAGCTTTGGGGATGTACATGTCAATTCAATCTTCACACTTCCATCCCAAGGATTGTCCCCATCCACCCCTTCCTAATAAACTTCAAACAATCCTAATCTACTTGAGTGGGTGTCAGCTACTCGATCAGCTCAAAGATTATTCAAGGCACCATCTGCTTCAAGAACGATTAATCTAAGCAATTTTTTTTGTTAATTACGAGCAGGATTCCTTTGATCTCAGTGGAGGATTTATCTGTCTCCAGATGCCCCGTCAGTACCGTACCTGCAGCTTGTAGTAGTACACCTCAGCGAACTAAGAACAGATCACACAGACAAGGGCTCCGTGTGTGTAATTAGCCTACACTAGGCTCAGCTTGCAGGCCCTGACAATCTTGGAACGATGGCCATCACAGGTTAGTCAACTATGACGATTCCAAATGATGTAATATTTTTCAAAAGAAACAATCCAAAACCACTCATTTAACTACTAATCGAACTTATGTACGATCATGCTAAGAAAAATTCAACCTTTGCGCTCAACAAAGTGTTTGAGCTAGATTCCAAATTAACCTACGTTGATCAAAAGCAAATTAACTTGCAACAACTAGCCCATGTCATGATCCTTGATTGTATCAACTCATCTTGAATCAATAAAGCTTCCTTTATCGAAAAAAGCCCATGTGAGATGATCTCGGTGCGGCAACTCAAATATATAACCCACCAAATACACGTGCCCGAGCAGTAGCTAGTGTAGATAATGGTGTTATATGTAGCTTCTTAATTACTGGCTAGTTGTAAGTGTAGGCCATGTGAGATATGCATGGACTTAGCGTGCAACACACATTAACGCATAATCTATTGCAATAAAAAGGGTCACACAAGACTCGAAATCAGAGATGACGCACCCAAAGACGCCTATAAATTGCCCCCTTCACTACACCCCTATCCACAGCCAACGCACTACACAAGCACCCTAGACATCAAGCATCCCAAAAAAAATCCTGTCAGCGTAGCCATGGCTGCTAACCCTTCCTATTACCAGACTTCTGCGTCTGTTACCTCACCGGTGCAGCACCAGGAGCATCTCTTCCACCTATACGCGTTTCAGCAGTACGGCACTAACGAACATAACATAGTGCCCTCCAAAGGACTTCCCAATCATTTTGGTTGCACGAATGTTACGGACTGGGACATACGTGATGCTCCTGACAACAAGGCAACGGTTGTTGCACGGTTGCAGGGTGTGGGCATCGCTGCCAGGAAAAGCACCGAAAGTTGGTATGGTTCTTTCATCGTGGTGTTCACCGATCAGAGGTTCGTTCATCCTTCATCTCGCTGCATTGAGGTTTTAGTGACACATTTTGTGGTCACAAATTTAATTAAGTTTCAGTACTCTCTTTCTATACGTTTTGCTCTAACATATGTGTCTACTATTTATTACAAACTTGGCTTAGGTTCAAGGGGTCCACACTCAGTGTGCAAGGGCCTCTTGGACCTGCGACTCTTGGGGATGAAGGTGATTGGGCAGTTGTGGGAGGGACCGGAGAATTTGTGTATGCACAAGGTGTTTGCAGCTACAAAAGGATTCAGGCCATTAGTGGAGTGCTCATTAATGAGCTTCGTATTCGTGTTATGTGCCTCACCATCCCAATGCCGGTGAGATATACTCATGTTCATGTTGATCTATAATTCCAACAACATTTGTCAGTTTATCATTTGACGATGTTCTCTCTAAGCTCTAACAGAAGCCCGTCCAAAAGATTGGGCCGTGGGGTGGGAATGGAGGGACACCTTACGAAATCCAAGGTGCAGAGCAACCTCAACGTCTTGAAAGCGTAACAATATACGCTAATAACAATTTCATCCAAACAATTGCATTTTCCTACACTGACCAATCTAGCCAGAAGCGGGCAGTTGGTCCATGGGGTGGTGATGCTGGAAAGTCCAAGCAACCGGTGAGTGGATTTTAAAGGATGCTGTTTTTTGTATCTTAAAGTCTAAATACTTGTATATGGTCATATATTCATGCATCCATACCTTTCCTTACAGCCCATACAGTTTGGTCCTTCAGAGACCGTGAAGGAGATCTATGGGACAACTGGTAATAACTACGACGGAGTCCACACTGTTGTGACATCTCTTACAATTGTAACCAATGTTAACACCTACGGACCATACGGGAAACAAGCTGCGGGCAATACTCCTTTCCGTGTAGCGGCCCCAAACAATCACAGCATTGTGGGATTCTATGGGCGTGTTGGGGATGTTGTCGACCAGATTGGAGCTTATGTGAGCCCTAACTAGTGCAAGCGAGTGCATCTTATAATAAGAATAATAAAGTCTTTATTACTCCGTGTGAGTAATAACAAACAAGACACGGGTTGTCCTCGTCAGACTCCCTTTACTAGTTGTTTTCATCATTGCCATGTTGTAGGCTCCATATGGCCTGAGAAATAAAGTTTCAAGTGTCGATGTTAGCCTTGTATCTTGCATGTGTGCTAATAATGTTTTAAAGGAGTGTTTTGTTGGCCCATGGATGCCTTACAATGGTCATATTGTGTTCTTAATTATATGACACCTCAAGTTCCTCTCCCTTAGAGGATGCAAATTAAGATATCACTCATCTGTCGGATTCCATTGGTGGCCTCAGTCAGCTTCAGCCTCTGGATATCAGACACACCTCCGTAGTCAGATCATCGGGTTGTACATGCCAAGTTCCCTATTCATCCTCCTAGGGGTACCCCTGCCTACCCCTCCTTATATGTCAAATCCCCTATTCAGTTAAAATGTAGGAGTCCTAATAGATTGTAATGGTAAATGGAAAGTTCGAGTAGAACTCTAACTTCTACCTTAGGTTGTCGGATTCCATTGGTGGTCTCAGGCAGCTTCAGCCTCTGGATACCAGACACACCTCCGTAGTCAGATGACCGGGTTGTACATGCCAAGTTCCCTATTCATCCTCCTAGGGGTACCCCTGCCTACCCCTCCTTATATGTCAAATCCCCTGTTCAGTTAAAATGTAGGAGTTCTAATAGATTGTAATGGTAAATGGAAAGTTCTAGTAGAACTCTAACTTCTACCTTAGGTTATCTAGGATTATATTCCCAACGATACGTGTGCCACGTTCTGTCTTACAATCTACTAGAAAGTCGATTGATGGATTGAGTATATTGAGCTAGATTAAAAATTAACCTACGTTAATACAAAGTAACTTGCAACGTGTAGCCCATCACATGATCTGGGTCACTGGGTGATAGGCATGCAACTCGAATCTATTACACATCAACTACATAGTGCTGAAGCACTAGTGTAGACAATAGCGTCATAAGTGGCATGTTAATTAATTATAGGCCATGTGGGATATGCATGGACTTTGCGTGCAACACACATTAGCATTCAACTCTAATGCGTTCAATGGTCTTATTATACTATCCTCCAAATTAACAATAGCACATCTAAAGATACCTATCAATTGTCCAACCCCCAACCAACTGCATCCCTTTCCAAAGCCAACGCACACAAAGCACCCTATACATCAAACGACCGTAAACCCTCACTAGGCCAAAAAAGTTTTGTAGTGGCGGCTAAAACCGGTTTCTGCTGGCGGGTCTGTCACCCGCCAACAACTCACTATCAGCATGGTGTCTGTCCGCCAGTGCCGATGTCCGTCCGCCAGTGCCGGTGCGCCCTATGCTCGCGGGTGCTTATGTAGCCCCAGCAAAGATATTTTTTTAGGAAACAAAAAAATCTAGCTGCAGCCATTCGTGCGGCCGCATCCGTTGCCGCGCTGCAGCACGTTTCACCTTAGGCTGCCATCTCCCGAGCCGCCATGCTCGCGTCATCCTAGGAAGTCTGCATCCCCATGCCGCAGTCGACGCCAGCCATGTCGTCGTCCCACGGCTTCCGGCAGCTGTGCTGCTCACACCATCCGAGGAAGCCCACCGTCCTCCTCCATGCCGCACGGCCAGTTACCTCCACCTATAGTGTCTTCGTGTTGTTGCGCCTGCATGCCCATCCCCTGCATGCCACCCGCACAAGCCGCCGTCCTTGCCGGAGCAGCACCTCGGTTTTATCTAAGGACAAAGCAAGGGGAAAATTGATGAAAAATAAAAGGATCCTAAGCAAATCAACCCTCCCTTGCATGAATTGAACCCGTGGTTCGAAATTCACTACATCACGCGAGGAAGAGGAAACTAACAAAACTAATCGTATTTGCCGTTGAACGTAGCGCCGAGCCTCCATAACTGCACTGCACCTCCACTAGCCGCACCACCGGAGCCATCTCAAACCTGCGCGGGCCAACTATCGCTCCCACGGCTCGGCCGCGCCAGCTGCTGTCGTGCACGCACTGGCCGCTGCTCCCACCGGCCGCTGTTGCCGCAGTCCGCATGCGCCGAGTACCACTCCCACTGGCGCCTATAGGCCGGCCGCCATTATCGCTGCCCGGACGCGCCAGCACCTGGAGAGATAAGGGAGAGAGATGGGAGATGGGAGAACAGCAGTAAAAGAAAGAGATAAAGGGAGCGGCAGAGAGAGGAGGAGATAAGAAGAGGCATGGCTGCTCAAGCGCACCACTTTTTTCACTGCCCATTCTGTTCATGAAAATTTTTTGACCTTCGTGCTGGCGGGTGACAAATCTATATACATTTTTCTTTTTTTAAATTTTTTTAGGCAAGTAAATTAGTTTAAAAGCTATTGAATCTTGTACAACATAATATATATACAGTATTATACATGTAAAAATTATACCATGATATATATGACAATTGTTTTTGCTAAGTTAGTTGACAAGTTTAAAGTGTGACTTGAGTTATATGAAATATTGTTAGTAAAGTATACATTTGTGAATAATGTATAGTCTAATTTTTGTAAAATATATTGAAACTTTTATGTTAAGGTTGTGGGTTCACAAAATGACTCCCTACCAATTTATATAATTTTCACACCATATTTTGATATTATTATAATTTTTTCCACAACAACTTGTAATAGAAGTGATAAATACATTAAGAAACTTGTGAAATTTCAAATGCACTTTCATGATTTGAGCTAAAATGGAACATGTTTCCTTATTGTCATTTTTCTGCAATTTTTGAATCTTACTTGTGAAAAGATTAGTTCAAATATCAATTAATTTCAATAAGCATGGTTATAATAGTTTAAATCTAGAAAATTGCAAATCCCTTCTAAAAATTTTGAAACTCCTATACAACTGCATATACATAGTCTAATACATGTTAAGAATATATTTGGATATGTATGATTAAGTTTTTGGCTAGTTAGAATTTTTTTGCCCTCCCCATTAATACAATTTGAAATGCATTTGCAGTGACGGGTTGTCATGTCACCCGCCAACACAAATGCATTTGCAGTGACGGGTTTTAATGGGCTAGCCACTACACCTTTTGTACTAGTGGGTGGCATTCATACCCGCCAGCACTCAAAAATCAAGGTGCTAATACAGATCGTTTCTGGTGTAATGCTTGTCATCAGCGTGCCATGGCGCTAACCCTTCATATTACCAGACTTCTCCATCTGTTAGGTCACAGGTGCAGCACCAGGAGCATCCTCCACCTATACGCATTTCAGCATATGGGCAATAACGAATATAATATAGTGCCGGGGAAGTCAGGACTTCCCAATCATTTTGGTTGCACAAAATGTTACGGATTGGAACGTACGTGATGCTCCTGACACTGAAGTCGGGATTGTACTTTACTTTAGTGATGCTAGCTAGTAGAAGCGTGGCAACATCAAACACAGAAGCGGCAATACAATTTGCTTTTTTTTTCATACTCCTGTCGTATCAGACAAATAGAGCAAAGCTTGCATTATGCATGCAACTACCACGGGTGGAAAAGTGAGCATTAGTTCCAGTTGGTAAGGGTCATATCTCTCCAATGCCCAATCAGAATTAATTTTTCGAGACAAAAGGGGTTCTTTATTCCCAGATCATTCATCCGGAACTAAAGATCCCCTTTAGTCCTGGTTGGTACACCAACCGAGACTAAAAGGTTTCAAAAAAAAATTAAAAAAAAGTAGCAAACCGTCGCTGGCCCGTCGCTCACCCGCCTCCGCCCCGCCACCGCCCGCCCTCACTTGATGGCTGCCCGCCTCCGCCCGCTGCGCCGCCCACCGCACCGCTTGCCTCCGCCCGCCCGCCCGCCGCTGCTCGACCGCTACCCTGCCCTCGCCCCGCTGTCGCGCCTTACTGCCAGTGAGGGGCAAGCAGAGGGGGAAGGGGAGGGGAGCAGAGGGGGAGGGGGCGGGGGCGGTGCAGAGACGGGGAGGAGGGGAGCGCCGGTGGAGATCTCCACTGATGAGGAGAAGGAGGAGGAGGAGGAGAGGAAAAGAAGCTTGAGAGGAGGATGAGGATGAGATAAGTGGAGAGGAGAGCCTGGGAGAAGCTCCCTCGAGCCGCGCAACGCCCCCTCTTTGCGTCGGTGCCAAATCTTTACAACTCCTCCCGTCGGTGTCCTTTTGGTACCTCATTTTTGACCCGGGGCTATTAATCCCGGTTCCAATATTAACCGGGATAAAATGGGTTGGATGGAAGATAAGTTCTCTACAATCAGTAATACCGCTGGTTGACGATATTGAACCCTGAAAGAATACTATTCGTCTCAAAATAATGATTTTATATCTGGATTGATTACTGCTGTCCGTATGTTGAAATTTTGTCTTCGTATGAGAGGTTGTTATTTTTTTTTTTTTTTGAGTGCAAACCGATTTGTGGCAACTGGCAAGCCAAAATCGTCTTTGCTTTAGCCTTGGCGTTGCAAAGGTACTGAGGTTCGTTTCAAAAACAAAGTAGGTGGGCTTCCCCAGCACATTTTTCGGCCCAGCCCGTCGTGCCTGCACTTCCGCGAGAGACGCTGGTATAAGCTTTGGATTGGCCGGTGGCCCATCGTTTGACTGCTGTCTGCTGCGGCACCACCTGCGGAGGAGGGACGGGGAGCACGATGCGCGGACCCGCGGCACGGTGGTCGCCGAGGACATCGCCCGGCGGTCGGGTGGTGGCCGCCTACGACTCGCCGGTGAGCTTTTTTTTTTCCCCCTCTGAAGATTTAGTGTCTTTTATTTATTATAAGTTCTACTAGCAGATGGTATCCCCAAACATGAATATTGAAGTTTCAGTCCATGAATCCAATAATTATTGCTGCAGATTCCAATTCATGTAGAAATTGTAAGGGGATCTTTCCTTTTTTTCTTAAAAAGAAAGAGATGGTGGAAAGAAATATCCTGGGTTGCAAATCTGCAAGGTGAAGTATCCTTTTAAAGGTGGAATAAGAAATAGACTACTGAGTTGTAGTCGACTAGGAAACGTGTTGTAACAGGGTATAAATAGGTGTCTCGTGAGGTTGGCAATGGGAGATCAAAAGAATCAATACAAACCTACTTTTTCACGCAACTCTACTTTCGAGTCGGTGACTTCACCAAGCTTTTTTTCTTTCTCACGAGTTCGTGCGAGTTGGCAGGACTGCATCAGCTTGACCTCCAGCCAATTTGTAAGTTCCGTGTTTCGAGTAACATCTAAGCTTTGACTTCAGGCGCATCGCTGTCGTCTTGTTTAGACTTATTCACCAGTTATCGATATTTGCTAGAACTATAGGTTTTGCCTATTATTTTAGCTTTTATCACCAGTTATCCAAGTTGAGGCACGAACTATCGGCTATATCAATATGTTACTTATTACCATAGAGCTGATTAGATTTTTGTTTCAAGTGTTGTCTCTGTAGCATTGTTTAGGTTGCTCTAGTAGTCTCCTTTACATTTTCTATGTGATTATCAGCTGCTTTATAGCTGGTCATCCTTACATTCTATCGGCCAATCCGCCGATACGTTCTTTAGAGTAGATCGGAACTCCAGTCGATCGGATCTCTGAAATCTAACACCTGTTCTCCCTTGTCAATCAACAGGTCAGATTGACTAGCACGCCGCGTGAACTGCACCAGGGCGACAACCCGAACATGAGTTAAGCAGATTCTCCCGGATCGTGTGTTCGACGCAAGAGTCGGGCCCGTCGTCCGATTTTCTGCGCCAACAGTTTTCACCGGATCCTCATAATAATTGAGCCTGATAGAAGCCACGTCACTGTCTTTGATTCCTTGAGGAAACCACCGGCGGAGTACCAAGAGATTCAAGATATGCTAAACTTATAATAATTCTGGACCTTTATCTCAATGGAAAAGTTTGTTTCCTAAATTTTCGCCTAACACTGTATCATTCATTATTTTAATCCATAGCGCATGGAGACAATTACTCAAGAAACACAAAGGTGCATTCAAAGAAAAACTTACATATGAAGTTTGCACATTTTGTACATTCTATATCATTAATATTTCATAACTTGTTCCTTTCCCCACTTAAATGTTTTATATAGGAACCCGGGAATGATCTATGTGGCAACTACGTCTGTGAGAACATGCACCGTTTTGTGTCATACAAGGCTAGGTTGAGGGAGCATGAAAAAAGTATGCAAAATAAAACTATTAATAGTTAATTATTTTCTAGCTCCTTATATTTAATTGTTCGTGTAACATTATTCACATATTTCCAAATTACAGATGCATAATATTCAACATAGCATCTTGGAGAAGGAAAGAATAGGGGCAATATGTGAAGGTCTCGTAGGATTTCTGGTGGACGAGGTGATAAATTCACAATAAGAATTTCATTACGATGGATGAAATTAAGACGCACCGAGCAACACCTCGACGGGAAGATCGATCCTAGGAATGTCCGGGAAAATTTTTATGTAAACACTATAGTTTGAATATTTATATATAATACGCTAAGGTTATTGTATAGTGTGCTAATTAAGAATTGTATATATACTAACAATTATACATATAGTAATTGTATAAATATTAGTTTGATTCGTTTAAATACTAGTTTGATTTCATTAAAAAAACTCTCAATTACTAAAGGGGTACATGATGCATGAAATTACAGGCGCCATGCAGGCACCTGCATGGTGCGTGCCTGTAATTTTGCGGATGCACTTTAGTCCCGGTTGGAAAACCAACCGGTACTAAAGGGGCATGTCCTGCGCCTGGCGTGGCAGCCCCTTTAGTCCCGGTTGGTCTTACCAACCGGAATAAAAGGGGGTCTTTAGTCCCGGTTGAGTGACCCGGGACAAAAGACCCCCCCCCCTCCTTTTTGTCTCGATTGCTTTATCCCGGATGATTTTTTGGGAGATTTGCTCTCTACCAACCGAGACTAAAAGTGAGTTCTCCATCAGTGATTAGGCAAGTTTTTTAAAAAAACAGTGACCTTATTTGCATGTACGTGAAGTTTCTTTGACAATCACCAGCATGTCACACCTGATTTTAGAATAAAACCAAGTACTGCCTATATGTATATCAGGATCTAGTTTCATACATATAGTGACATCATTAGTGAATAACAGAGACGGTATCACGTAAAGAAACACAATAAAGACTTATGAAACCATCAGAGATATACAGTTAATCCTGGAAACGGAGGTTCCAAACTTCACAGGCAATCGACTGGGGGCTGTGTACGCCTAGAACTCAGCATCATCTTCATAACAACTTCATAGCAGCTTCTTCTTCTGAGAAATATTGGTTATAGTAAGGGTGAGCACATATCGTACTCAACAAGTGTGAGGAGAATATGAATGCAGGGCTTAAACAAGGAAAGGCTGACTGGTTGACTGCATTAAGCATTTTTAGTTGGTCAAGTTTTATTAGCACCTGATTACTAAGGTATAAGTATATTCCAACCCACAATTAACATTAACATAAACATAAGCCATAAACATATGGCAGAACATAACCATAGCATAAACCATGATTTAAGTCCATCTTCAAGTATATTAATCATGTGAGGGTCCAGGCCGCTCTTGACCGTGAGCACGGCTAATCGATCAGTTTTACACTCTGCAGAGGTTGCACATCTTTACCCACAAGTCGCGTAAAAGTTCAAAGAACTTTGGACCCAACCATGCGATGCTAGCTAGGCATCATACCATACTTCCAAGGTGTGATTGCATAGGGACACTATGAGACCTTTACAAAGATTTGCTAGTAAGTGGTAATCCGCTAAGGTTTCGGTGTCTGGCGCGCATAACCTCCCGAGGGCCGATTATGCAACGACTCAGTCCCCCCCTCTTGCCTCTTCTCGAGTAAGATTACCCCAGACTAAGATTTCTAATTATTCAGCCAAGATCAGAGCCATTTAGTCTTGTGGTAGCACTGTTTTCCTAGGTGGTTCTCCGTGTTCCGATTAAACATAGTGATCTTGTATTAAAGAAACGTATAGCATATGAAAGATAAGTTCATCATATTGTTCATTAGAACCACCATAACCCAAGTATAGCAGCTAAGCATAGCTACCCCCAATAGAAAGATAAACTCAGGTTGATAAGGAATGATCATAAAAACTAAGCAAACCTTAATAGAACAGGATATGCAATAGTGATTAAATAAAGTTATTGGGACAAAAGCACAAGGACACACTTGCCTTTCTCCAATGAAAAGTTACTGGTACTGCTCTTCGGCTCTTGCTCTCTTAAAACTCTTACTCTTCAAAACCTTCGAGCAATGATCCTTCTACTCAAAGCAATCATCAGCACAGACAAACAAACAAGCAAACAAGTACAACTAAGAACAATACACCAAAACAAAAGAAAGGTTTTAAAAGAGTGTACTAAAGGATAGGGCTTAATTCTAGGATCACGCAAACGCAAGAAACTTGAGAACGGAACTATGGTTAGAAAAGATAAACCTATCAGATATTTGAATTATAAAAGAAAAAACAAGAGCTACATGCTTCATTTATTTTAGTTGAGATATAATGTAAAGATATTTCGGAGACACATCCTTAGTTAGAGTTAATTAAATCATATTTAAATTTTCATAAGAAAATATGTCCAATTTTATTTATAAATACTTAAGTACAATTTATGCAAACTAATATTTAATTTAAAAATAAAGTACATCTAAACATCTAAGCCCATAACTTTATGATTCGGGTTCAACTAATCAAATTATAATTTAAAAACACATTTGTATTTATATTAGCCAAATTAACATTTAATTATGAAAATTCGAGATGTAACCTATGTAGCTTTTATTATGAAGGCAAATTGAATAAATATTAATCAAATTTAATTTAATTTCTGAAAAGCCGAGGTATATCTCTAATTGGCTTTTAATTAGAAAAAATTATTTAATTAAGCGTTAATCAAATTAACTTTAGTTTATTTTATGAAAGACCGATATATAACCTAATTGGCTTTTATTTAGAAAAGGATATGAAGTAGACATTACTCAAATTGATGTTTATTATGAAAAGTGGTTTATAACTCTAAGTAGATGTTATTTAGAGAAGAAACGCGTTTATCAAGCATTAATCAATTTAATATCAAATTTATTTTCAAAAACATGCATGAAGGAAAACATTACCACTAACGTGTAATTATGTTGTTATGAATCTAACGCAACTTGAACGGATCAAAATGGAGCTAAAACGTAGAATCTATGGGTTAACCAATGTTGCAAGGGCCTAAACGTAATTAATCGTATACCTTAGGGGTTAGCAAGGAAGATTGGCAAGGCACAAGGAATAGTGCTCGTGAAAAGGTTAAAGGATAGGGTTAGATTTGCAAAACTGCAGGGGCTGGACTGGATCTAGGGAATCTAATAGATCCAGGGGGTTGACTGCAAGTTTGCCAAGATACAAAGAAAAGAGGAAAAACTACAGGGTTCTCCAGGGGCTAAACCGCAAACTGCCGTCTTCTTCAACCTCTCGATCGGATCAGGCCAATTCACTCGGCTGACCAAAATCGCCGACGTCAGGCTGGTCGGGGTTCCCCGTGGCAGCATGCAGGCTACGCAGGCGGCGTAAGGAGGTGGAGGTGGTGCAGGGGGAGGTGCTCACCGAGGTTGAAGACATGGAACCGGCTGGAATCGGGCGGACAGAAGCTGGCGGCGGCCGGCTCAGACTCCTCCGCGGCGGCGGCGCTCCAATGGATGGTCGGTGTCGGGGACAGGTGAAATGGGCGTGGCTCAGTCTTTCGAAGCTTGTGGCAGCATCGGCTTGCTCTAGCAGCGCTTCGACGCGGCGAATCGAGTGGAAAACCGGCGGCGGCCATGGCGCTCAACTCTGCGTAGCTCGCGAAGGCAGCGCTAGATGAGGCGAGCATCAGGAGGGCATTGGCTTAAGGAGCAGTAGGGGCCGCAAGGCTCGACCTCGCCCTTTATAGGCACATGGAACCGCGCCCAGCATGGCACGCACGCCAACAAAATTGGCGGCGGTGATGCACGACCGAGTCCCGATCGAGGGCAGTTCGGCAGCAGCTGCTGGGCCCGGATGGGCTAGGTGGGCCTGCGGCATGGCTGATTGGAGTGGGTTGGGCCCACGGGCTTGGCCCGGTAGGATTGGATAGGTTAGATTATTTTCAGAAATGATTTCTCGTGAAAGGAAAAACCCAAAAAAATCGAGATAATTCCATAGAGTCACGAAAAATACTCTAAAAATTTCAAAAATTCCAGGAAAATTCATAGAAATAGTTTGGGACACGAGGAGTCCAAATAAAATACTTAGAACTCATGAAAATAATTCTAGAACCATCCAAAAAAAATTGGATTTAGCTCTAGGAGAAAGAGAATAAATTCCATAAAAAACTAGAAAATTCTCGGAAGGGTCTGGACATCGCCTAAACGCATTTTTGAAACTTTTTTAGACGTATTTTTGAAACTTTTTGCACTCAAAAAATATCAAGATGCATTGGCATGAATGTAAGACACAGAACAACCTTATTTAATTTTAGAAAAATAAACAATTATTTTTCCTATACTAAATTTCATGTAAAGAAAAATAAATGTTGAAAAAAATTTAAAATCTATGAGAAAATCATTGTTTAATTAATCATTTTATTCACCTCCTAAAATTTGAAAATTTCAGGATGTGACAGCGCAGTACATATGCTTCAGCATTTCACCAAATTGAAGTTTCTTGCTTATCAACAGCGTACAGTAATGTTTCTCATCTTCCGACGGCCAGTAAAGCAGCCGCAGCATTTATTTCACCCTCTTGATGTTTCTCATCTACCAAACGGTTGAGCAGCTGAGCTAACCCGCTGCCTCATTCATGCGCTACCAGCACCTCAATTTTTTTTAAAAAATAATGAATGCCATGCAGTCGGCATTTTAATATTTTAATGAGCATTTTAATATTTTATGTGCAGTTGGCATGCAGAGACGTATCATAAGTGTAGGCCATGTGAGGTATGCATGGACTCAGCCTGCAACACACATTAACGCATAATCTATTGCAATAAAAAGGGTCACACCCCTTTCCACAGACGCCTATAAATTGCCCCCCCTTCACTACACCCCTTTCCACAGCCAACGCACTACACAAAGCACCCTAGACATCAAGCATCCCAAAAAAAATCCTGTCAGCATTGCCATGGCTGCTAACCCTTCCTATTACCAGACTTCTGCGTCTGTTACCTCACCGGTGCAGCACCAGGAGCATCTCTTCCACCTATACGCGTTTCAGCAGCACGGCACTAACGAACATACCATAGTACTGCCCTCCAAAGGACTTCCCAATCATTTTGGTTGCACGAATGTTACGGACTGGGACATACGTGATGCTCCTGACAACAAGGCAACGGTTGTTGCACGGTTGCAGGGTGTGGGCATCGCCGCCAGGAAAAGCACCGAAAGTTGGTATGGTTCTTTCATCGTGGTGTTCACCGATCAGAGGTTCGTTCATCGATTTTAGTAACACATTTTGTTGGTCACACATTTGATTAAGTTTCAGTAATCTATGTCTATATGCTTTGCTCTAACATATGTGTCTGCTATATTTACAAACTTGGCATAGGTTCAAACTTGGCTTCTTGGACCTGGGACTCTTGGGGATGAAGGTGATTGGGCAGTTGTGGGAGGGACCGGAGAGTTTGTGTATGCACAAGGTGTTTGCAGCTACAAAAGGATTCAGACCATTAGTGGAGTGCTCATTAATGAACTTCGTATTCGTGTTATGTGCCTCACCATCCCAATGCCGGTGAGATATATACTCATGTTCATGTTGATCTATAATTCCAACAACATTTGTGAGTTTATCATTTGACGATGTCCTCTCTAAGCTCTAACAGAAGCCCGTCCAAAAGATTGGGCCGTGGGGTGGGAATGGAGGGAGACCTTATGAAATCCAAGGTGCAGAGCAACCTCAACGTCTTGAAAGCGTAACAATATACGCTAATAACAATTTCATCCAAACAATTGCATTTTCCTACACTGACCAATCTGGCCAGAAGCGGGCAGTTGGTCCATGGGGTGGTGATGCTGGAAAGTCCAAGCAACCGGTGAGTGGATTTTAAAGGATGCTGTTTTTTGTATCTTAAAGTCTAAATACTTGTATATGGTCATATATTCATGCATTCATACCTTTCCTTACAGCCCATACAGTTTGGTCCTTCAGAGACCGTGAAGGAGATCTATGGGACAACTGGTAATAACTACGACGGAGTCCACACTGTTGTGACGTCTCTTACAATTGTAACCAATGTTAACACCTACGGACCATACGGGAAACAAGCTGCGGGCAATACTCCTTTCCGTGTAGCGGCCCCGAACAATCACAGCATTGTGGGATTCTATGGGCGTGTTGGGGATGTTGTCGACCAGATTGGAGCTTATGTGAGCCCTAACTAGTGCAAGCGAGTGCATCTTATAATAAGAATAATAAAGTCCTTATTACTCCGTGTGAGTAATAACAAACAATACACGGGTTGTCCTCATCAGACTCCCTTTACTAGTTGTTTTCATCATTGCCATGTTGTAGGCTCCATATGGCCTGAGAAATAAAGTTTCAAGTGTCGATGTTAGCCTTGTATCTTGCATATATGCTAATAATGTTTTAAAGGAGTGTTTTGTTGGCCCATGGATGCCTTACAATGGTCATATTGTGTTCTTAATTATATGACCTCAAGTTCCTCTCCCTTAGAGGATGCAAATTAAGATATCACTCATCTGTTGGATTCCATTGGTGGCCTCAGGCAGCTTCAGCCTCTGGATATCAGACACACCTCCATAGTCAGATGACCGGATTGTACATGCCAAGTTCCCTATTCGTCCTCCTAGGAGTACCCTGCCTACCCCCTCCTTATATGTCAAATCCCCTATTCAGTTAAAATGTAGGAGTCCTAATAGATTATAATAGTAAATGGAAAGTTCCAATTGAACTCTAACTCCTACCTTCTTAGGTTATCTAGGATTATATTCCCAACGATACGTGTGCCACGTTCTGTCTTACAATCTACTAGAAAGTCGATTGATGGATTGAGCTAGATTAAAAATTAACCTACGTTAATACAAAGTAACTTGCAACGTGTAGCCCATGTGATGATCTGGGTCACTGGGTGATAGGCATGCAACTCGAATCTATTACACATCAACTACATAGTGTTGAAGCACTAGTGTAGACAATAGCGTCATAAGTAGCTTGTTAATTAATTATAGGCCATGTGGGATATGCATGTTCTTTGCGTGCAACACACATTAGCATTCATGTCTAATGCGTTCAATGGTCTTATTATACTATCCTCCAAATTAACAATAGCATATCCAAAGATACCTATCAATTGCCCACCCCCAACCAACTACATCCCTTTCCAAAGTCAACACACACAAAGCACCCTATTCATCATACGACCCGTAAACCCTCATTAGGCCAAAAAAGTTTTGTAGTGGCGGCTAAAACCGGTTTCTGCTGGCGGGTCTGTCACCCGCCAGCAACTCATTGTCAGCATGGTGTCCGTCCGGCAGCGCAAGTGCGTCCTATGCTCGCGGGTGCTTATGTAGCCCGCCAGCAAAAATATTTTTTTAGAAAACAAAAAAATCTAGCTGCAGCCATTCGTGCGGCCACATTTGTTACCGCGCCGCAGCGCGTGTCACCTCAAGCTGCCATCCCGCGAGCCCCCGTGCTGGTGTCGTCCTAGGAAGTCTGCATCCCCACGCCGCAGTCGACGCCAGCCATGTCGTCGTCCCGCAGCTTCTGGCAACTGTGCTGCTCACACCATCCGAGGAAGCCCACCGTCCTCCTCCATGCCGCACGGCCAGTTACCTCCACCTATAGCATCTTCGTGCGTCTTCGTGCTGTTGCGCCTCCATGCCCATCCCCTGCATGCCGCCCGCACAAGCAGCCGTCCTTGCCAAAGCAGCACCTCGGTTTTATCTAAGGACAAAGCAAGGGGAAAATTGATGAACAATAAAAGGATCCTAAGCAAATCAACCCTCCCTTGCATGAATTGAACCCGTGGATCTAAATTCACTACATCACGCGAGGAAGAGGAAACTAACAAAACTAATGGTACTTGCCGTTGAACGTAGCGCCGAGCCTCCGTTGCTGCGCTGCGCCTCCACTAGCCGCACCACCGTAGCCGTCTCAAACCTGCGCGGGCCAACCGCCGCTCCCACGGCTCGGCCGCTGCTCCCACCGGCCGCCGTTGCCGCGGTCCGCATGCGCCGTCTCAAAATAATGGTTTTATATCTGGATTGATTACTGCTGTCCGTATGTTGAAATTTTGTCTTCGTATGAGAGGTTGTTATTTTGTGCAAACCGATTTGTGGCAACTGGCAAGCCAAAATCGTCTTTGCTTTAGCCTTGGCGTTGCAAAGGTACTGAGGTTCGTTTCAAAAACAAAGTAGGTGGGCTTCCCCAGCACATTTTTCGGCCCAGCCCGTCGTGCCTGCACTTCGGCGAGAGACGCTGGTATAAGCTTTGGATTCGCCGGCGGCCCATCGTTTGACTGCTGTCTGCTGCGGCGCGGCCGGTGGATTCGCCACCTGCGGAGGAGGGACGGGGAGCACGATGCGCGGACCCGCGGCACGGTGGTCGCCGAGGACATCGCCCGGAGGTCGGGTGGTGGCCGCCTACGACTCGCCGGTGAGCTTTTTTTTTTCCCCTCTGAAGATTTAGTGTCTTTTATTTATTATAAGCTCTACTAGTAGATGGTATCCCCAAACATGAATATTGAAGTTTCAGTCCATGAATCCAATAATTATTGCTGCAGATTCCAATTCATGTAGAAATTGTAAGGGGATCTTTCCTTTTTTTTCCTTAAAAAGAAAGAGATGGTGGAAAGAAAAATCCTGGGTTGCAAATCTGCAAGGTGAAGTATGCTTTAAAGGTGGAATATTAATTGGGGTACCATATGTGTTACAAAAGGATTCCTCTGTAGAGCACTGCATTTGGCTTACACACACAGCATTGTATGATCAGGACAGCCACTGATGTAGCGTATGCCTGAAGATGGGAATCTATTTGAGGAAGAGCACAGTAGTAAAAAGAGGGGAAGCAGGAGGAATTTGTGCTCATAATATGGGCAGCAGCACCATGAGAAACACCATGTGATTCCCACTCCTCCAAAAGCAAAATGTTCTTTGCCTCCATATATGCTCCTCGTTGGCTGGTTCTGTGAATTTTTCTTGGACCCTAGTTAGGTGTGATTCGTCCTGTGTTCAACTTTGTCAGAAAGATTATATTCTTTGCTTTGGCATCCATATATGCTTGTCTCTGGCTGGTTCTGCGAAATTTCGCAAAGATGGGTATCCTTGGTCCTGTGCACCTTCAAGTAGTCCTAGCATTAGCGGCAAGCATCACTTGCTAACTTCTGCTTCCACAACACAACGAGCTTAGCTAAGAAGAAGAAGAGTCCGAGAGGCAATGGCAGACCTCGTGCTTGGGTTGGCCAAGTCTGCGGTGGAGGGCACTCTAACCTTGGCCAACACAGCAATTGAGAAGGAAAAGCTGCTACAAAAGAGTGTCAAGTGTGACCTGATGCTTATCTCAGACGAGTTCGAGATGATGCACTCCTTCCTCACTGCTGCCAGAGAGCACATAAAAAATGATATGGCAAGGACTTTGGTGAGGCAGGTTCGCAACATGGCCTTAGATGTGGAGGACTGCATTGAGTCGGCCGTCCACTTGGACAAGAAGTCAAGCTGGTGGCGTCGCTTGCTCCCATCCTGCATGCCGCCAGCAGCACAAGCAGCAGCCTTGGATGATGCTGTCCATGATATAGAGCTGCTCAAGGCCAGGGTTGAGGCTATGGGTGAGAGGAACAGGCGCTACAGCCACATCGGTGACTCCAGCTCAAAGCCCTCCGGGCAGATGCATCAGGAAGCTGTGACCAATGCAACAGCACTGGATGTCCTCGTCGTGGCGAGGGATTCCATGGATGAGAGTGATCGGTTAGATCTTCTCAAGTCAATCAGCAAGAATTTTGATGAGCTTCAGCTTCAAGTGATGTCCGTGTGGGGATCAGCAAGTAATGTCGGGATGGCATCCCTCATCAAGGAGGCCTACGATAAGCCAGAAATCAGCAAAAACTTCACACGACGTGCCTGGGTCAAACTGATTCATCCCTTCAATTCCCATGAGTTCATCCGAAGCTTGCTGATTCAATTCTATACAAACTGTTGTCCACAACAAGGAGGCACTGTAGGTGTCCTGAAGCCTATGGAGGTGATTGAGGCGAGAAAAAATGGACTAATCAAGGAATTCATGGAGCAATTGAACAATCAGAGGTACCTAGTTGTTCTCGAAGACATGTCTACAATGGATGACTGGGACACCATCAGGGCGTATCTACCTGACAACAGAAAAGGAAGTTGCATTATTGTGCTCACACAGCAGCTTGAGATTGCAAGTTTCTGCATTGGACATTCATCCTGTGTATCAGAGCTGAAGCGGTTCTCAGATGATCATTCTGTTTGTGTGTTTCTCAAGGAGGTAAGCATGGAACAGCATTATTACACTTAGGGAAATATTCGCTCCCTTTATTCTCTGTGATTTTGGGGGTCAACAATACACACATTTGATCATTATATATTTTGGAAATTGCATTAGCAAAATTTACTAATAGTATAGTGATAAGAAAGTATTTGCATGTCAGCTCTACTGTGCTTTTCAAAAATTTTGTCCATATCTAAATACATTGATATACGTTATAGGTTCAAGTTTTAGATAAGTGAGGATGACAAAAGAATGGTACAGATCATAGTCTATGTACTTAACAAGCCACTAGTCATTATTTATCCTGTTATCTATTTTTTAGGCGTTTTCAAACAAAGGACACGCAAGAATAAGAAAACATGATTGGAGCGCCATAACCTTGAAAATTACTTAAGAACACAGGAAATTTCAAATAAACATATGGTTACCTCATAGGGATAAAGAAATCCAAGACACAATGAAAACATGAGGTTGGACCTTGTGTGGTAAAGAGAGCTCAAGGTGTCATGACTCATGAGCTACTCAAGCTTTCCTCCCTGTTGATCCAATTCAGACAGGGCTCATCCTCCAAGCATCCCCAGCTTGAACCCAAGCTCATGCTCAAAAAATGCGCTTGCTTAAGATTCAGTTACCATCCACATATTTACCTCCCAAATTTTGGATCAGGGATTTTACTTGAGCTTTGGCTGACCTTTAATACAAATCTTCTGCTTAGTGTGTGTGGTGTTCTGGTGTGTCTTGTCATGTGTGCGCGTCGTGTTGTTGTTGAGTTTGTGTGTGTTGTTTTTTTTTTACTTTATATCATTTGTTTCTTGAGTGAAATGGCATGCACCTCTCCTGCATGTTCGGAGAAAAAATACAAAAAAAATCTTGAATGTAGTTTTTTTAAGCTGGACTTGAGCTCAACGCAAGCTTAGGACAAGCTTTTATATGCGTTATGTTGGGCTGTAAACACAGCAGAGCTTAGCTGCTGCCTGTGATTGAGGATGGGACAGGCTCAAGCCACCTCAAGCTAAGCTAAAAATTTGGCTCAGGCATAACTCAACTAGGCTCGAGGGTTCTTGAGAAACTTTGAGGACTAGACTTAGGGGCTACTTGGGCATGGCTTGATCGAGTTCTAAATGAGCTGATTGTGTCTGCGTCTGCAATGCGTCTGTACTGTGTTTCACAAAAAAAAAAAGGTTGGCAGTAGGACATTAAGGAAACAAATGAAAGATGTATCCGTTCCCTTTACAATACTAGGAACATGGAGAATTTCCCTTTCACTTCCTTCTAAGCATGTTGCCTTTCATTAAAATGGCATCTTTGAGAGGCAACCACTTAAAACATTTCCTTCTTTCTTGCAGGATCGTGGTCAAGATGTGCTGACAACCAAAGAGAAAGCTGCACGCATTTGGTTAGACAAATTTCAACGTGTACGTGTTGGCCGTGAGATCGATTTAAGTGAACTTCATGTGGCAGTTCATGCTGCCAATAGAGAGGTGATCTTTGTGTGGGGGATTGCTGGTGTTGGTAAATCTTCTATTGTCAGACATGTATACTTCTCAGAAGTGCTTGAACACAAATGCAGTAATTTTGAAAGGTTTGGCTGGGTGAATGTATCCCATCCAATAAACTTAAGGGAATTAACGCGGAGCTTGCTTTTGGATTTACATTCTGAGTCTCTACAACACTGCAGCATGTTGAGAATCAAAGATCCGATTCAAGAGTGCCGTGATCTTCTACATGAACATAGGTGCCTCATTGTTATTGATGACATCCAATCTGTGGAAGAATGGGACTTGATAAAAGCTGCCTTGGCACTTAGGGCCACTGAAAGCTCTCTTAAGAGCCGTATCATTGTCATTACAAATGAAGAAAGTGTTGCCACATCTTGTGCAACAATGAATTGGAATGTCAGAGGCCTGGAATTTGATGAAATCCTTGATCTCTTTAAAAAGAAGGTGTGTTTACTCAACTTCATAAGAAGTATTCAACAGCTCTAATCATGCAACGTTTATATTTTGAAATATTAAATTGCCATATATGAAACATAATTCAAAATATCAGAGATTTTCTGAACATCCATCAATCTGAAAGTAAACAAAATATATATACTTTTGTTATCCTGACATCACAAATATTATTGCAAGTTGGAAAAAAAATCAAGGATACGCAAAAGAGTTGTGTTCTCATTGTGAATATAAATATTATAATAATGAAACTTTTTTTCTGTATGATGGTTCTCATGCTTGTTATTGATAGACTTCACATGTTGTAGATGATCTCTTAGTGCAATAAAATAAGATGAATATTGAACCTTGCATCCGTGAACAATGGACAGTTCATACAAATTTGGAGCACCATAAAAGAATCTTTTAACCCATGCATGTGGTCACCATATATTTTGAAATTAAAACATCCAAAAATCAATATTTGTTGTTTAGGCTAACACAACATTTTTAATCTTAGTCCTTCAATTTTTTGAGAAACAGGTATCTGAGAAGACTGGTTCCTCTGACGTGAGCATGGAAGTGATTGAGCAAGCAAAACTTATCTTACATAAGTGTGGTGGATTTCCCAGAGTGATAGTTTCTATAGCTGAATTCGTGTCCACCCAACTAAAAGAAAACAGACTGAACTTAGAAGGCTGGCGGATGCTGAATCATAACTTTATGCTTGAGTTGGAGACCAACCGGGCATTTGGTAGTTTGCAGGGTCTATTTTCCTGGGTGCATTCCTACTTCCTTACCTGCCCAGATTACCTAAAGCCATGTATCTTCTATCTATCAATATTCCCTATAAACCACAACATCCAGCGGATGCGTTTGGTGAGGCGCTGGATCGCAGAGGGCTACTGCAGGGACAACAAACAAAGTACTGCACTGGAGTCTGCAGAGGAATTCTTTACCAAGCTTGTCAAATTGTGTATGATCCGGATGCTAGGATCAGCAATTTTGATCTCCTCCTTCGGCATGCCCCTCTGCCAAGCCAATGGTTTCTTCCATGAATACATCATCTCACGTTCAATGGAAGAGAACCTTGTATTTACTCTGGAGGGGAGTTGCAGCATGAATTCACAACGCACAGGACGGCACCTTGCCATAGGGAGCACCTGGGACAGAGACATAAATGTGTTTAAAAGCATTGATTTCTCACGTCTACGGTCTTTGACAGTCTTTGGGGAATGGAGGTCATTCTTCATCTCTGACAAGATGAGGCTTCTAAGGGTGCTAGATCTGGAGGATGCATCAGGTGTTATGGAGACAGACATTGATCAGATGGTCAAGTTGCTGCCCCGCCTCAAGTTTCTCTCACTGAAAGGATGCAGCCATATTTCTTGCTTGCCGGATTCCCTGGGTGACCTGCAACAGCTCCAGACTCTGGATATCAGGGACACATTCATAATCATGCTACCAAAGAGCATTATAAAGTTACAAAAGCTGCAGTTTATTCGTGCTGGTGCCACCATACAATTGGATGACGACACCGGAATGAATAATATTCTACCGCAATCAGCAGGAAGCACATCATTAACAATGCCATCAACAAGAAGACCACACGATACTCCGGTGTCCTGGTTTACAGGCTCCCGCAATTGCTGTGTCAAGGTGCCTGGAGGGATTGGGAGACTGACGGCCTTAAACTCTCTGGGTGTCATCGACGTCAGTGTTGAAAGGGGGGAGGGTATTATGAAAGAACTCAGGAACCTTACCCTATTGCGGGATCTTGGAGTGTCTGGCATTAACCGGAACAACAGCCATAAGTTTTTTGGTGCCATCTCAGGTCACAGGCATTTGGAGTTCCTGTCAGTGAAGTTTGACAATGACAATCTTGGTTGCATGGATGGCATTGCCAAACCTCCGGTGAACCTACGTTGCCTTAAGTTTTATGGGCTTGTAGGAAAGCTGCCGGTATGGATGATGCATCTTCAAAGTCTCGCAAGAGTGAATTTACATATGACAATGTTACCTCAAGAGGAATTGGATGCTATTGAGAATATACCGAACCTAAGAATTCTCTGCCTGTTCCTCAAGGAGTTTCAAGATGGTAAGCTCCAGTTTGGCAGACATTTCTGTCAACTCCATGCCCTTGAAATTGCCTGCAACTCCAGGCTACAGTCTGTGACATTTGACTCCGGCGCGATGCAAAATCTTGAGGTGCTGAATATTCGCTGCTCTAGTGTGTCCTCCACGGTGTTTTCTCACTTTTCTGGGCTAGAGCAGTTGCGTGAGCTCAAGGAAGTCTGGCTTTGGGGATCCTATGATGTCGCACTGAAACAACACCTTCAGCACCAGCTTGACCGGCATCCCAAGCAAATCAAACCTGTTTTGAGGGAGGAACCACGTTTGTCTTGATGGGTTACGGAGCTCGTGATTGTCATCGGAGGGCTCATCACCTCTTTATCTCCTCGTGATTGTCATCGTTTCAGGCACATTTGCAGGCCAACACAACATGTGCTGTTACCTTCCTTTTTATCTACTGTTGCCCTTTCCAGTCTTTTCTCAATTGGGCTAGCTGCACTGGATCGACCTGGTTCTGCGTGTGATGACTGATGACTGGTTGCTGATCATCCTGGTGGTTGCGTTGAGGTAACAGGAGAGATCAGGGAAACGGAGGACTTACACCGATCGGCATCAGTGTTGCAAGGGGAATGCTATTCTGACAAGAGTTCAAGAATCTTGCATTGTGGAATCCTTGTCGTCAGTGTGGCTCGACAAGGACAATCAAGATGGCGGCTTGGAAGGCATCTCTGCACCTCCAGAAAATCCAAAGGAGCCTGAAGTCGTATTGGCTGATAGGCAAGTTTGCAGTACAGACAGACAGTATATGTACTGCCCTGTCCATTAGTACTTCTGACAAAAACCTAACTAGGATTACAAATGCATACTCTGATACTCTGTCTGTACATATCTGTCTTTTAATACATTTGTATTATATACACACTGAGTACATATCTTTCTTTTAAATTAACTGACAAACTGACACTCTGAAGGCCATCGAGTAATCAGTTAAGGTTGCTTACGATTACTGACAAACTGAATGATGTATCACGCCAGAACCAAAGTTTGGAACTCTGCCCGAAGAGGAGAGAGTTGTGTGAACTCCACGTTCTGAAATTTGAAACACTGAAGCACGGTGGCTGGGCCTCCAAAGCAATGCTACGTCTGGTTCTTCTCTGAATTCTTTTCATCCTGACATGTCGTTTGCCGGCCTAAGTGGGGGTCGCAGACTCTTGCTAAATTTCCCAGGTTGCCGGTCAGCCGCGAATGCCGCTGCCGGCGGTCGCTGCTTCTGCCAGTAGAAGCACTGGAGAGCGAAGATGTGTTGAGCTTAGTCATCTCTGCTTCAGTTATGGCATCTTGTTACGACGTTTCCTTTTTTTTATTTATATAAACCGTTATATTAGTTTGGCTCCCGAGGGCCTAGGACCTGCGAACAGGCCCAGGTTGGGCCGTGGATTGCGGCAATAGTACCCAAAGTTCTATCCTGCGACCCGTTGGCGAGGCTTGGGTCAGGATGAACTAATACTAATAAGAAAAACGAGGCCCGTTCATCACAAACCGACCTTAGCTCAGTTGGTAGAGCGGAGGACTGTAGTGCGTTGCAGATTAAATCCTTAGGTCGCTGGTTCGAATCCGGCAGGTCGGATGAATTTTTCCTTTTCGTATCCTTTTTCGACGGCTGGTGCACCGACGACGCACAAAACACCTCTAGGAGAGAAGCACGCGTGGAACACTGCACAACTTTTTTTTGACAAAGAAAATGTTGTGCGATGCATGGTAAAGGAAAGGAGAAATGGAGAAGATCTTTGCAGGTGACTAGTTACTGCACTCTGGTTTCTAATCAATCCTTCCACGTTGCAGCATACTTTTTTTTTTTTAAGGATGAGAATATGTAGCCACACGAACCGAAAATCACCTCCGGAGGTTGGGCACCGGAGAGGTGGGTCTGCCCTTACCATTGGATCCAAGATCAACGAACAGGCATAAAAGAGGGAGCAAGTAGATTAGGAAGGAGATATTTTCTTAATTACCGAGCCCTTTTCTATTCTACCGCACAACCACCGTGTCTCTCTGTTCGCGGAAGAAAAAAAACTTCGCGTTGCGAATCCCTCGCGTGGTCGCGCCTCTCTTTCTTCTCCGGCGACGCAACCGACGCCGCTATCAGGTCCCCATCTTCCCCAACACCGTGGAGGCGAGATCCAGTCCGGCATCGGCGTCAGTGTTCCATCGGTGGAGGAGGGAGCCCCGCGGCCGCCTCGCTGGGTCTCTCGGGATTTCTATCTTCCTCATCCATGGTGGCTAGATGCAGCCATAAAGAACCTGGGCTTCTTCAGATCCATGGTTGTCAGATCTGCCGTATCCATTCACGGCAGTACTCAGGGACTGTTTGGATACTGGATACGAGGTGTTAAACTTTAACAGTGTAAAAATGAGCTAATTAATTATAATTAATTGTAGAACTCTGTGCTAATTCGTGAGACGAATCTATTAAGCCTAATTAATCCATCATTAGCAAATGGTTACTGTAGTACCACATTGTCAAATCATGGACTAATTAGGTTTAATAGATTCGTCTCGCGAATTATACTCCATCTGTGCAATTAGTTTTATAATTAATCTATGTTTAATACTCCTAATTAGCATCAAACATTCGATGTGATAGGTTTAACACCTTATTGTCAAACAGCACCTCGTTCACTCTCACCTACCCCTGGATCCATTCCGGAGGCGGTCGACGTCGGCCTTCCTCATAGACGGTGGCGAGCTCAACATCATCGGCGGCCGTTCGCGGCGGCGATGGGGCAAACGTACGTGGCTCCGTGTCAGGGCGGTGGCCGTGTCCCGAGAGAGTTTACCGCCGCACGCCCGCACTTGATCGAGTCTGTCAGGTGGTGGCCGGGAAGGCGGCGGGCCCGAGGTGCACACGTCGATGGCAGCCAACCGGCGCCAAGGCACACGTACGCAGAGTCATGCTCTCAGCGAGCAGATAGCATCACCTTGCACGAGAAATCTGTGCACGTGGCGCATCAAGCCCAGCCGACCGGAATGAGTGTGCGCAGGCGCGTGGACGGCGCCACGGCGGTGGGCTCGATGTGCACACGTGGATGCCGGCGGCCGGGCCCCACGTTGCCACGTACCCCGGTCTCGACGTTTTTTAATGGCGGGATCCGCAGGGACTGGATAATGCGCGCGTGGCCTCGTGAAAAAGAAAATACCGTACAAAAAACGTGCTCCCTCTGTCCCAAATTGAGGGTCGTTTTGACTTTCATAGATGTAGATCCATTCCAAATTGTAGATCATTTTGATTTTCTAGATGTATATATATTTATATACATCTAAATATACATTATATTTAAAAAAATCAAAACGCCTTGCAATTTGGAACGGAGGAGTAGGACTGAGCCCACGTGTCAATCCAGCTAATCTGTTAGTAAGCCCGATTCCTTTTGTGCTATACTACAAACAAAGCTAGTATCCCCAGCAAGTATAACCAGGTCACAAGATTTTAGTGCATGAATTATGTTTTCTACTAGAACCATAGAACCATGATATATGTGTTTCACATAGTACATTTTTAAAAAAAAAACATCTGTAGTACTTTCTGCTCCTTCCTCTCCTCTCCAAATGGTATATTGGATTTATGCAGGTTGTGTTAGCAAATGAAGAGCAAATTGTTTAATCTGTGATTTTGCAGTCAGCCTGCACTTTTGCTTAAGTATTCGTTATTTTTGTTTGATTTTCAGATCTTTTGTTGATGGATTGGCATATATCCGTGTCAATTTGGGGCTCTGTGATCTGCAAAACATTGGTTTGAGTACAAAGATAGGTGAGGAAAGTTCAGAACAGCGGGATCTAAGCTGAGGTGCGTGTGTTTGAAGCTCTGTAACTAATGACTTTGCTTAATTAACTCATTTCCCTGTGTTGTTTGGTTGTGTCACTAAAGAAATTATTATTATATTGTACGTCATTTTGGTTTTTCCAGGTACATCTAGATCCATTCCAAATTGTAGGTCGTTTTAGCTTTTCTAGGTGTATCTAAATCCTTTCCAAATTGTAGATCGTTTTAGCTTTTCTAGGTGCATAGATGTTTGTATGCATCTAGACATACATTATATTCTAGAAAAAACAAAACGAGTTGCAATTTGGAATGGAGGAGTAGGACTGAGCCCACCAGCCAGTCCCGGCTAATCTTTCAGTAAGCTCGATTTCTTTGTGCTATAAAAAGCTAGCATCCCCAGCAAGTACACGGTAAGATTGACTTGAAATGTCTTTGGAAAAGAACTCCCTCCGTTACAATTTGCGAAGAAATATACTTACTAAGCCGTACAAATATTTGTTTTTTTAGAAATCGAATGTTGTCTATGTTGTACATGATGCTTCGTGTGAGTAGGCCAATTGCTAAGCTAGTTGCTTAATTAGATCCCCTTTGGTGGTGTTGACATCGGATTTTGACCAATCCTATAAATTCGGAGTACAAGATAATTGGAGTCACGTACAATAATAAGAAGCTAGCATGCGTGTATATGGGCACGGAGTCCAAATCGGCTTCATTGGATTGATCGGCAAGGAGAGGCAAGGATGATATAAAGGAAAGGCCAGCACGTATGGATAAAAATGATTAGAATATACAACGTGGATTCTGGTGCACTTTGCATGCCATGCGTGGGAGGCTTCCAGAATAATTATGCATGCGGCCGATATGTGCATGTACGGGAGGTTGTTTCATAGAATAAAATGTTTTAGAGATAGAGTTGGGTTAGTTAGAGATAGAGTTTTTTATTAGAAAAGATTGTGTACGTGACTTGCCTTGTGCGTGGTTAGATGCCAATTATGTAACGTCCGCCCTATAAATATAAAGGGACGTGGCCATTGTAAAGAATAATCACACGATCAATAATACAACATATTTACCTTTACCTTTCGGCTTCACGCCATTGCCCTAGGAGTAGGAGTAATGTAGATTCTCGACGAGTTCCTTCTAGCAAGCTGGGCTGCATCGACCTCGATCTCCGGCGAGCTGCAAGTTCCGTCACCAGTTGTTCTAGGCTTTAACCACCGGGCGCATCGCTGTGGTTTCACCTAAAAATATTGGTGGTGATGTTAGTTTAGATCTCATCGGCTTGTGGCTCTAGCTATGGTGGAGCAACAACTCAACAGCATCGTGTTTCCTATCGGCCGTATGGCTGATGGTTATTGTAAATTATATTAAATCGGTTCGATCGGCCGACTCCATCGAACTTCGAGAGAATTATCTCCACCTTGTCAGTTGAATGGTCAAACTGACTGGCACGCCCGCGCACACCATGCGCGCCGATTTGGATTCTGCACTGAAGTTAAGCAGATCTCCCAGGTCCTCATGTGGTGATGCAGGGTCCACCACCTTCAGGATTTTGCGTCAACACATTTGAAGTATACCCTGTCAACAGGTGGGTTTCAGGAGATACTTCTCCACTAGCTTCACCTGAAGTCCTACCAAACAGACTGGGTCAAAACGCCTTCAGAGGTGAAGCTACATCGGAGCCGGCCATCGAAATGAGCTAGGCGGAGGGAGCCAAAAGAAGCAAGTCCCCGCAGCTTCACCCTCACCTCCCGTGGTGCTTGGCGAAAATACCCTTCCCTGACTATGCTTGTCGACGGCTTGTGCTGGGGAAGAGCAGCGGTAGCTCGTGCCGGCAAGGAAGGGTGACAGCACACCCATGGTGATGAGAGGTGGAAGCGACGCGCGGAGATGTGGCAGGGGACGGAGGCGCGTGGACAGAGCAGGGAGATAGGGGCGTCGTGCGGCGCGGCCAGAGCAGAGTGGGAGGAAAGTAGCATCGCTGACCAGAGCTTCGAGAGATGCTGCGAGGGAGCGCGTGGTTGACGACTTGCCGTGGTGATGCGGTGGTGTCCTGTTCCAGCAGCTAGCGGATAAAGTAACAGTGGATAAGAAGGAAAACAAGAAGAGCCGGATAGAGGATAGAAAAGTGAAAGGAAGAAAAAGGTACCGGAAGAGAGAGGATGGATGCGGGAAAACATGAAAAAAGAAGGAAAATTTGGTTATCGTATAATTCAATATTAATCTCTTGTATTTTATAAAAAGTGTATAAATTGAGGGCGTTCCTTTCATTTATTTTTAGAAATTTCAAATGAACATAATTTATAACTGATTTTAAGTGCAACCAAACCACGATCAAATTAAACATTTAACCTCCCATATCCTTCTTTTAAAATACAACAGAAGCTATTTTTGCCAAGCGAGCCACAGCCACATTTCATCGTCGTCAGTTCATCACTAAACGACTGTCCTTGGCTCGTGCTGGCGCCCGCGCCGCCATGGCTGCCGCGTGGCGCCTCGGTGTCCCCGGCCGGCGGCCGGCGGCGATACACGCACGCGGAGCCGAGTCATCACACATTCACACCCCTCCGGCAGTAGCTGGCAGGCCCATACGTAGAGAGGTGCCGTATGGGCGGCGGCATGCGTGCGAGGTGCGGTGCACGTGCGCGGCGGCCGGCGTGGCATGTTCGCGGTCGGTGTGGCAGCAGGTGTGGCGGACGGCGGACCGACCGTGATGCCGTGGGGGAGGCGGGGCCCACAACCCGGGCCACGTGGCCACGTGGGTGGCGGCGCGGATGGCGACGTGGGTGGTGGGGCTGGGGAGTCCGGAAACTTCTTAAAGTTTGGAGTCTCCGCTAGCGACGAAGCGCTGTTCGGCTGGCTGCAAAGCCGAAGCAGAGACCCGTGCTGCAGCTGCTTGCTCTCTGCAAAGCCGAAGCAGTCGGCCGAAGCTGCCCATGACCAATGGTACGAGCTAGTACCCAGCTGGCTTACTTTAGATTTAGGCCTGTTTGGCTCCACTGTGGTTAAAATTTAGCACCTGTCACATCGGATGTTTGGATATTAATTAGGAGTATTAAATATAGGTTAATTACAAAACTAATTGCATAGATAAAGTCTAATTTGCGAGACGAATCTATTAAGCCTAATTAGTCCATGATTTAACAATGTGGTGCTACAGTAACCATTGCTAATGATGGATTAATTAGGCTTAATAGATTTCTTGCGAATTAGACTCCATCTGTGCAATTAGTTTTGTAATTAGCTCATATTTAGTCCTCCTAATTGGCATCCGAACATCCGATATGATACTGCTAAAGTTTAACACCTGCTATCCAAACACCTTAGAAGATAATTCCCAATGATCTAACTTTAGCATATAACTTATAATATAAATGGTTGCACACATCATCCACATAGAACCTTGTAGTGCGTGTATGGGACTATCTCTTAATCAAGAGACAGCTCTTCTCCCCCTATTAAAATATGATAAAATATTATATGAACTAACTCATATGCAACCATTGGAGGAGACCTCAGCGATAGCAACAGGAATTCCTCGTCAGAGAATTCCCCATCCCCGTCCCTATCGGTGGAAAATTTCCCTGTCCCCATGAATATTGTCGCCGTAGGCCTGCTAATTGGATTGTAATCCAACTCTAACCCACACCAATCCATATCAAGTTAATTTATTTTTTTCAACCCAACTTACTCCATATTTATATTATCTAAACTTAAGCCAATCCACCCTACTAGTTGATAGAACCTATAAATTTACTATAAAAAATCATGGTTTGCTATATAAATCTATGGGCTCATATAAAAAAACTCGTATATATTTAAAATAAATGTGAGCCTGACATGTGGGTCCTACGTTAATAGCTGGTCTCTAAAATTAAAACGTCATGTTCACACCTTAAAATTTTAGTGAAATTGATCGAAATTTGTTGGAGATGACAGAGTTTGACTGTCCGCTACTTTGTGCTAAATAGTATGGCTAAACATACATTTGAGCTCCGGATTAAGAGCCGGACCCTAGAGTTAAAACCTCACGTTCACACCTTAATTCATCAAAATTTGTCGGAGATGACTCAATTTGACTGCCCACTACTTTGTGTAAAATAGTGTGACTAAACATACATGTGGGTCCCGCATCAAGAGCCGGACTTTAAATTAAAACTTATGTTCACACTTTAAAATTTTAACGAAATTGATTGAAATTTGTTAAAGATGACTCAGTTTAAATATCCGCTACTTTGTGCAAAATAGTTTAGCTACCTCGAAAAAGCACATCAAGAATCGCATACTTAAATTATTTTGTGAATCAAACCAATACAATTCACTCTGAACCACTCCCAAACTAATTCCTCTCAAACTATTTCCTCTTAGAAGAAATCCAAACCAATTGATAAATCAGCTTATTAATAACCAATTTAAACAACTTTAAAAAAAACTCAATCCATTAAAACCATTAAACCCCAATCCAATTAGCTGAACTACTGTTAGGAGAAATTTTGCTCCCATCCCCACCCCCGCGCGGGAATTAATCTCGACGGGACCCGTCCCTGTCTCAATGCAGACTGATTTCTTTCTCCGTTCAATCTCGTTTTACAAAGAAAGCTTTCAACCATCCGGGATTAAATGAGGACGAAAAAGAATAACAAAACAAAGAAGCACGGAAGCGTGGGGCCATGGGTACGGTTGGAAGAGGGTTTTTTAATTTAGTCTAGCAAAATTAAGAATCGTACTTATAAGAACGGAACCATAAATTTATATGATTTTAAATTAGAAATAAATAAAACTAAGTTGAATTATAAAAGAGATATAAGAATCATGATCCATCACCACCTCCGGAGTCCTGGCTGGCGGCGGCTAGTCCGGGAGAGGGAGCAGATGGGATGAGATTTTAGGGCTAGGCAGCTACTTATATGCACATATGTTGTTGGGCCCTGTTGTTTCGTGGGCTGCTGGGCCAGATCTTGCGACAAACTGCTGCTTGCTGCTGGTTTTAATCGGGGACGCGGGGATACCGGCACGGGGGTTGCACTATCATCCCCGCCCCCGCCAGCCCCGACGGGGACCAATTTTCCCCCGTCTCATCCCCCGTGGGGATTAGACTGCTACCATTCCCGTCATGGAAGAATTCCCCGCGGGGAATCGTGCCGGGCCTCGTTGCCATCCCTGGCCCTCAATGCACACGCGGGCTGCAGAGTTGTGGGCCAGACGCCCCCCCGCCGAGCGCGCACTTGGGCTTCGCAAAATATCAAGTGGTGGGCCCACCAGAGCGAGTCGGTGTGATCTTTGGCAGGCAAATTTGGGTTTCCAAAATGTGTTTACTTCCCTCCAAACTCCTAACTTTGACACTATGCAAAAAGAAGATTCCCCATCACATCAAACTTGCGGTACATGCATGAATTACTAAATGTAGATGAAATCAAAAACTAATTGCACAATTTTGTTGTGCTTTGCGAGACGAATCTTTTGAGCCTAATTAGTCAATATTTGGACAATAATTCACAAATACAAACGAAACGCTACAGTTGCGCATTTATGGCAAAATGCCAATTTTGCCTATTCCAAATTGGGACTAAACAAGGCCTAATCCTGGCGTACTTGACAAGCAGGGCTTGGAGCTCATGTTTAAAATCCTCAAAGAGTTGTTGAAGGATAGAATGGATCCTATCCTACAAAATTCCTCCATTCCTTGACTTGAAACGAAGAATATTATAGATTTTTGCATCAAGCTGCACTATTCCTACCGAACCTCTTCGATGATTGTAGATAGTACTAGCTATTAAGAGTGTACATATAATCTATAGACTACAATAAAGTTGGCTTCACCGACAATATCAGATTCCTCCTCCTCCTCCTCCTTCTTCTTCTTCTTATTATTATTATTAATGCTTGCATTTCCTTTGTTTTCTACTGTACCCTAGCTCATGAATAAGAGAAAGTTATCTTCATTAACATTAAGCCATGTATGGTAAATATTGACATGTACAATTACCACCTTAAAGCTAGCTGATGTGCCCCTGTTTGGGACACCTTAAGCATACTTTGATGGAGGGAGCAATTGGTTTGATGTGTCCATGTACTACAAACTTAGGTTCCTTTAAATACTGAACCTAGGTGTCGAGTTGTAAAGCTTCGATTGCCGTACGTCCCTCGGTCCAAACTCTTTCCGCCCGGGACCACCTCCTCCTCCCCGTCACCTAACACGTGCACCATGTCCTCGGTAAACAAATGGTCCCATGATCGATTAAACAATGTATTTGGGATTACAAAATCCTAATCTCGTGGACACCTAAGCAAGGGAGCAACAAAGTTAAAAAAAAACAAACAGAGTGCTGCTGAAAGCAAACTGCATGATGGATGGAATAAGAAATTGTGGATGTGACAAAAGGTGGCCATGCTATCTTTTGTCATCAAAAGTGGTAGCTGTCTGTCTGACCATGGAGAAAAAAAAAGGAGATCAAAAGAAATGAGCTTCAAAAACAGAAACAAAAAGTCAGGTTGAGGAGAGGATAATATTAGTTAATTTGAGGAGCTGTCCAGGATAACCAAACTCAGTTTTATACTCCAGTTCCTTTGCCTAGTCATTGTTGATATCCTTCTTTATGCTGGGAGAGGAGAAAAAAGGTGTTCCAAAATTTCTCCAAGAAGTAAGAACAACTGAAATGTAGAAATAGTGATAAGAAAAGTCAAACACATTTCCATCTTTGTTTAATTTGGTGCTATCTACCTAACACTCCCAAAGAACCAAGTCACCCTCTCTTTAAAATTAAAAAAAAGTTTACTAAAGGTGTAAGCATGATCTTTTCCCTTCACCAATGTAAATCAGAAGAAATGATTAATGTATGGTTGTGGATGGGAGCTTCCTTTGGCCAAAGGGAAATGTCCAACTGTCAGCAGAAGGTCCACAACAAAAATCACAATCAGTACATTCAGATTAGACCAAAATCATTTTCTGCTGCTGCTGCTAATCAGAAGGCACCACATATATGATGGGGACACCATCGGCAAGAACTGAGCCATCCGGTCCCAAAAGTAGAAAAAGGCAAGGGGAGCGCACCTTCCGTTTTAGGAAGGTGAAGAGGGGAACTGAGGAGTCGGGAGAGCGAGAGCCAGAAGGGGATCGGCCGGGGAGAAGATGGAGGAGCGGGAGAAGGTCGTGTGCCTGGCCAAGCTCGCCGAGCAGGCCGAGCGATACGACGGTAAGGGATCCCATCCACCCGGTTCCGCCTTGCTTGATGCTTTGTCTGCAGTGCCGTCGTTCTTGGTGCCCTGCATTTTGGGGAAATCCGTGCTCTGTTCTTTGTCGGAAAGGAATTGGGCGTCGTTGGACTTCGATCCAGCGCGTTTGCATCAGTCTTGCTTACTGGCTTCAAGGTCTGAACAGTGACCTACCGGCCGCTGCAGCGATTTTTTTAGGGTTTTTTTTTTCCGTAATGGAGCAAAAATCCTATTAATGTGTATCGGTTCGATCGGTGGATCCCTACTGTGATGATTCTGGGCTAATTTCAGGAACATTTCGTTGATTTTTGGGGGACCGCTTCGAGAAAAAGACAATCATTTTGATGGCAATTTTGGGAGCAATCTTGCTGTTGCTGAGTGTTTCTGACAGGTTTCTGTTGCTTTAGTTCTGTCGATTTGTGCCTGCTGAAGGGAATAATGAGGTTATATGTTTCTGTTGATTTGTGGGGGCCGACTCTATGAGTTGACTGTGGAGTGCCCATAGAGTTCCTTTTCTACTGCTTTTGATGGTTCTATGAGAAAAAGAATGATCTTGGTACCATGGATGGTGCACGACATCCATTCTATTTATAACCTAGTACGCATGACAACTATTAGACTCTACAAGTGTGGAATAAGTGAAACTGTGGAACCCACCATCTATGTTCGCATTTGAGATTTAGTTTAGTGTGTAAAGAAGTTAGGCAATTTATAAAGTCGTATCCTTTTTCTGTTTAGAGTGGTTTGAGCTAGCAGCCTAGCAACCCCATATGGTGGAATGGCATAATTCTAGACTGCTTTTAATTGTTTCTACCCATCTGCTGGTGCCCATTATCCTTTGTAATTTGGTCACGATTTGATGCTCATCACCTATGACTTATGTCTTTAGATTGCAAATTATTTCATTATGCCGTGTAGGGTTCTTTAACTTGGGCCCTGTCAGCCAATGTCATGACCTGAGCACTATGAGATCGATTTTGACATAAAAAAACATGTGATTACTTTCATATTGCTTCTGGTTCCATTAATCTTGGAGGTGCACTATAAGGTTCTTCTAGCCGTCTAAACGTCGATATTCCCTCTGAAAGGTGCACACACTGTGATTATGAATCTTTTGTTTCCAGGAAAATCCTGCCTCCTAGGAACTAGCTTTGCTTATTTTTTTTTTATGAAACAGTAGGAGCATCCCCTACTTATTATATATAGTTCTCTTATTTTGGTAAAAATAAGATAGACCTTTTGGAAGTAAATAATAATCATGACATAAAATCATAGTTTTACACAAGTTCAGTAATAGTTTGCATTATGGAAGCAAGCGGATTCATGCAGTTAGTCAAGTTAGTGAGAAAAAAGAAACACCTTCTCGATTTCACTTCTAGACCTTCCAGCATATAAGTTTGCAACAGCAGAGAGAATGAATTGGTTGACATGACAAACAAAAATAACTATCAGTATATTCAGATTAGACCGAAATCATTGCTGCTGCTGCTAGTCAGAAAGCACCAAATATATGGGGACACCGGACACTATCAGCAAGAAGTGAGCCATTCGGTCCCAAAAGTAGGAAATGGCTAGGGAGGAGCACACCTTCTGTTTTAGGAAGGTGAAGAGGGGCAACTTGGGAGTTGGGACATGGGAGAGGGGAAGCCAGGAAGCCTAGTACGAAGGGGATTGGTGGAGGTGGAGGAGATGGAGGAGCGGGAGAAGGTCGTGTGCCTGGCCAAAGCTTGCCGAGCGATACGATGGTGAGGGATCTCCCTTGTTCTCGTTTGCACCTTGCTTGTGTGCAGTGTTGTTGTTCCTGGTGCCTTGCATTTTGGGAAATCCATGGTCCGTTCTTTGGCGGAATTTGGGGATAAATTGTGGTCTTCTTCTGTCGCTCATGTGTGTTTGGATTAGTCGTCTTTGCTCACTTGCTTGTACACGTGAACAGTAATCTGCTCCCAATTGCTATGTTTTTTTATTCTTCTGAATTTGTATGGTTTGACTGATCAGGTCCTTCTATGATGGTTTGGGGCTAGTTGCAGCTACTCCTTGTTTATTTTAGGGGCAATTTTGATCATTTCCAGCAGTGCTGGTACGAATGTTCTGGTTTCCTGAAAAAATACGACTTTTTTGTGACCATTTTGGGTCAAATCTTGTGACTGCTGAGTGTGTTCTGACTGGTTTTGATTGTTTCTGGGACTATCGATTTGTTTTTGCAAGAGGGGAGAATGGTAGCTTGGCCGATCAGAGTAGATTATATGTTTATGATGTTTTGTGGGGCCCAATTCTGTGTGCTGGGTGCCCTTGAGTTGCTTGCTTATTCATTGGTATGTTCATCTGTAGGAAAAGAATGATCTTGGAGTCATGGATGATGCATGACAATGGATAAACATACTCATAGATCTCTATCCATTCCATTCACATCCTTACAAGTTACAACACATAATCTATTTGACTCTGAAAGTGTGTAATAAGTGGATAAGTGGAAATGTGGAACCTGCCATCTACTTCACACTTCACATTTCAAGTTCTAGTTTAATGTTAATAGAAGTTCAGCAATTTATAAAGTCATATCCTTTTTTCTGTCTAGTCTCTAGTGTGGTGTGAGCTAGCAGTCTAGCATCCTACCATACTGGAATAGCATAACTCTAGACTCCTTTAAATTGTTTTTACCCATCTTCAGGTAACCAGGTACCCATCTCTTATGTCTTTGGACTGCAAATTATCTTGTTAGATCATGCAGGATTCTTTAACTTACTCTTGTCAATCAATATCTTGACATGGGCACTAAGAGGTTGATTTTGGCATAGAAAGCATACCATTACTTCCATACTGCTCCTAGTTGCGTTAATTTGGAGATGCACTAGGTTGCAAGCGTCTCTGCCTATGCTTCAATGCTCTTTCTGAAAAGTTCAGAGACCATAATCTTCCAGTTCATCACTATTCTTCCTGTGAGTCCTTTGTTTCCACGAACCTCCTGCCTCCTAGGAATCAGTTTAGCAGGCCATTTTCCTCTTCCTTTGGCAAAAAAAAGGCATAAAAACATAGTTTTTGCATAAGTTCAGTGAATTTCTACTGTAGAACCAAGTAATGGTTTCATGCAGTCAGTGAAGTTGGTGAGAAAAATAAACACCTTTTGACTTCAATCTAGACTTTCCAACATGTAACTTTAATGTAAAGCGGTGACTTAACCGATATAATGTCTAATTTTTCAAACTACGAAGAGAATGAATAGGTTGACATGACAAACTAATATGTCTTTATAACGTAACCTGTCTGTCCCAGAACTAACACTTCAGGTTAGGTTATGATTACAGTATTCAGAACGCCCCTTAATTAGTTATGCTATTTGCATCCATATTTAATTACGCTTGTTCAGCTGAAGTTAGTCCTATATCTTAACTCAATTCATGATTGTTCTGGCAGATATGGTGGAATTTATGAAGAAGCTTGCTAGGATGGATGTGGATATGAATGCTGAAGAAAGGCATTTATTCTCAGTAGGTTTCAAAAATACTATTGGGGCAAAGAGGGCATCATGGAGAATCATTTGTTCACTTGAGCAAAAGTTGACAAGTGGTGATCAGGCTGGTGTGATGATAGATGCCTACAAAAAGAAAGTAGAAGGCGAACTAAGGAAGGTTTGCAATGAAGTACTGTCAATCATCGCTATTCATTGCCTTCCCTTGGCCAGTTCGGGTGAAAATGTTGTGTTCTTTTATAAGATGTATGTAGGTTCCTTGTTTCAGTGCTCTGTTTCATTTGCCTTCTGCTTTTCTTACTGTTTTCTGATTATTATGTCCAGAGTTAATTTTCTATCCAAAATCTCATTAACTTTCCAGGTAAATTTGATATCGCAATCTTTTGCCAAAACTATATACAATTTTGAGCTCAAATGTCTTTGAAGAGCTTATTTCCTCCAAAAGATTTAATGGTAAATCCTTTCCTAAGCTTTGATGACTGAACTTGATAGAATGTTCAGAAAAAGAGGAAAAATTGTCTAGTTATGGCTTGGTAACTTGTGTGTCATTTCTCCATGGCTAACCTGAATATGTTTTTGCCACTGGATCCCAAAATTCGTTTCCACTTCCATTCTGTTTTAAAAGGTACCACTATTATGTAAATAAAAGAAAAGAAAACTGCACATTTCCAATTCCTTTAGATGAGCACAGTGCTACTTCTCGAAATGGCACTATACTTAGTTGTAGACTTTTTTTTTGTTTTTTTTTGATATATAAACAAGGTGCTGCTTCTTTCCTAGTGGAATTAAAATACGGTTGTTGGATTTAGTTTGACTTAAGTTTAATCAATCTATGCAAAGGCAGAAAGCTTAAAAGTACTATTATTATTACCTTTCTATCATGTAAGATATTCCAAAAGAAAAAAATAAATAAGATTTAAAGAGTAGATCAAGCTCCTGGTCTCCAACTGTTCAGTGAGTCGGGCTATTATTTAATGATACAACACTAGTTTTACATTGTCCTGCCTTTTAGTCTTTTTACTATGAACTTCTCTATATCTGAGGTTAGGCTGCTATGCAGTCTTGCAAAATTGGTTCCATTACACAAGGATGGTGAAAATTTTTTAATGCTCTTCTTTATTTCTGGAAAATATGTACAATGATTAGTTTAGTTTCTCATTATGTCGTTCATTAATGTTTTCGGTGCAGCAATATTAGAGAATTGGATGGTGCTTCACTAGTTCTGAAGCACTCCATCAGTCCCTTGTGTATATGACACGGTAGAATGATACTAGGAATTTTACATTGTCTAGATGTGACCCTAGTAATCCATTCGACACTAGGTCCGCTTCTCTATCATTTCAATGATAATCTTCTCTCTATAGTGCATGCATGTTCACATGATACTCCTACTTCCACAATCTTTTCCATACCTGCATTGGATATGACTCCTAAACTGTTGCAGGAAAGGGGACTACTATCGTTACTTGGCTGAATTTAGCACTGGAACTGAAAAGAAGGCTGCTGCTGATCAGTCACTTATGGCATACCAGGTTCAGAATCTTCCAAGTATTTTACATGGGCTCAAACGAATCTTTCAGAAAAACCTTTCTCTTCCTGTTGAAATAACAAACATTTGCTGCAGCATGCCATGGTTGTCGCCTCCAGTGAACTCTCACCTGCTCACCAAATCAGGCTTGGCCTTGCCCTCAATTTTTCGGTCTTCTTTTATGAGATAATGAACTCTCATGAGAGGTCACTCATCCTCAATGGCTCCTTTCTCTCTTTCCATTGATGTTTCAAATTGTAAGATAGATATTCCTATTCAGTCATGCTTGTTTTGAAACATCGGCCTACTTTCAAATGGACTGTTCGCCTCTAGTAGATGGTTTATCAGTAAGTTAAATTTGATTTTGTTTCCCCCAATAGGCATAATGAGACATTTAGCCACTCGCATAATTAAACCTCAAGTGCAATGTTTAGTTATATACAGCCTGAACCCACTGGATGCTAGTAGGGCACATAGTAGATTTGTGGGTTGAGCCCTTTCTTTAGGAAGATGTTAGACGATGGTATTTTTTTCTCCCTTGGATGCAGCATGTTTGGAACATGGTAGATTTGTTGTCATCCTGGTATGCTGCTTGATGGGCCACTGGTTTATAAAAAAGCATCAACTTCAGTCACTGAATTTTCATGTTTTTCTCTATTTTCAGAGCTTGCCAAGTGGCAAAACAAGCATTTGATGAGGCTCTTACTGAAATTAATGCTGCTGGTGAGGGGGTTTACAAGGATAGCACACTTATGATGCAGCTTCTGAAGGACAACTTAGCATTGTGGACATCAGAATTAACTGGAGGTAAATCCATTTTTGGAAAAAAAGAAACTTTCTGACCATTAAGTAATGGGCATGTAAACCTTTCTCTTGGAGACAAAATATTTAAGGCTGTAACTTCCTTTTTTATGCGGTATCATCTTAGAGTAAGATATGTTCTATAGAAAGAGCAAGCATCAGCAATTCTGTATGTGTTTTTGTCATTCTTAAGCTGTCAAATGTGCAATACTGGGTACTTTGATCTGTTGTAAAAGGAACAATAACATTACTCCTAAAATGAAAACATTTGCATGCATGTCAAGACCCTACTGAGTCACTACAGAATGTTTGATCAGGGAGTTGCAGGACATAAACTACAATTAATCATCAGTCCATAATAACATTACTTGGATGTAGTTTAATTGTGCCTTGATTAGCTGTAATGGGGGTGTGCAGAGTACTTACAATGCTTTGCTTTCCTATGACATTCTGTTGAGCTAAACCTTACGTCTACTAATGTTTGTTGACACATATTCATTTATATGATAAAACATACAAAAGTATCGTAGATCCTAAATACTGGTCCAGTTTTGATGCCCAAAATACTTAAAATATGTCTAGAAAATATATTCCTTCTGAAATAGTGATATCATGCGTCTTACTAGTCTATTGAACATAGGATGTAGGGATTATGACCTATAACTAGAATTTGATATGGATAAATTCTTGACATTATTATGGCACTAAGATTCAACCAAAATGTGGTTCTTCATTTTGACAGGTGAAGCATCAAAGGATAATGACATCGACATGGAGGTAAAGTGCCTCTGCCTATGGCCTGAATTTGTGCCCTTCTTTTCACAAAACTCCACGTGCTTAAGACTGTTTGCAATGTATGTGAAAGAATTAAGTGGTCCAGTGCACAAAATACCAACATATGTTTATCTTATATAAATGATTTCAAATATAAAGCCTGGATCACACATCACGGCTTAAAATTGCATTAACAGAGTGAAGTGAAATGCAAAAATTGTTCCCATCAGACAGACTTTTGAAAGAAGACTTGTGCTGTGCTGCTACTCTGTGATGTGCTTCAAACTCTTGGCATGTACATGTTTTAAATAATTCATCAATCAATTTTGGCATGCTATCCGCAAAAGTGCAAATCCTTGTTCAAATCTGGATCAGCATAATTTTCCTTAGCAAGCTAAAGTTGAAGTTTGTATGATGTCACTATGCAGATGCTTACATGCTAGACGCTATGCTGGCTATGCCAATGTGCTGATAACATCTCTGGTGTTTTGGCAGGGTTGATTGAGATGCATGTGGAGTTACTAAGCAGCGATGCTCGCGAACCCGTGTCCTCTAGTTTTTCTGCACCGGAAGAGCCTTATGTATTCTTTTCCTGCAGTTTCTCTTCCTCTCTTTTGGCCATCGTTTGGTCTTTCGAGTCAGTTACCCTACTAAGTGTTTCAGTGTCTGGACTGGTGACCATCCACCAAGCTTTGGTGATATTTTGGGAGCTTGGACTGGTGACCACCCAGCTCTGATGTTCTGTTGCCTTTTTCGGTGCTATGAGAGGCATCTTTGTTCACCGACGACTGTGTCTCTTATCAATGCATTAAGGATTTGCCCCTTCCATTATTAATCTTGTTCAATGACTGAAGCGGTCTCTGTGATGTTGACATTGAGCATATGAAAATAAGGTGTTCGCTGATTCGTTATAGATAAAATACATATACAAAATTAGGTACTGGCGAAAAGTTTATATGATCTTGCTATGCTGACACTGACATTGCTAGACACAACAAACAATTGCGGCAATCTGTCGCAATTGTGGGGGTCCTATGTAACACCAGGAGATACATGTGTGAGCGTGAGCAGAAGAGGACGTAGGACCTGTCCTTGTCAGCAAAGAGTAATGAATTCGACACAATGCAATCAACTTCTGCTGAAGATATGCATTCACTTATGCCATTCTCAATGGCAAGTTTCATTTTACTGTTTCCAGACTGACATCATTTAGAGTGAAATGAAACCCCAAATGAAACAACCCAGTCACAGAAAACCACAACCTCATCAGGGTTGGGTCGTGGAATCACCTCATCACCGGGCGACCTAGCAACACCTTCAGAAAAATATCCTTTCGATATATAGAAATCGATGGTGGTCCGCGAGACCAGGGAATGGCCAAAACGAAGAGTAGGTTTCAGAGCTACCTTGCCTTCGGTAAGATCCCGAGGGTCGGCATCAACTCCAGCCAAATCTTCACTCCCCCCCCCCCCCCCGGCCGTCAGAGCTAGATGACCGCTCCTGGTAACCCTCGGTTCCGCCCCTTGTTCCCACTTTCCATCTCAGCAAGCTCCTCTGATGTAGCTGCCCTCGCGGTTTACATTGTGCTAGCAAGTTAAACAAAAACTAAGAGTAAAAAAACTCAAATAGAAAATTGTGCGCAAAAAAGGCCATGGCAAAGACATACATAGTAAAAAGGGAAACCTAACCTTCTATTGACTCAATCAGCACAGGAAACGTCGAATTTTGGATGGCACGAATCTTAAAGCACAATTTGAAAATGAAACAAGGGTTGTCAAGCGATAGCGAAGGTAACAGAACAGACCCGTACCTTGCTTTATATCGGGGCGTAACGGGTGCAAAAGGATGCCTCAAACCGTACGAGAAAGCCGAAACGTCACGTAACTGGAAGCAAACACGTGTCCTCTTTTAATTCTGTCTCTTTTCTCCTCCGATATTCGAGGGTAACATTTTTTATGAGTGATCATTAATTTCGTGGATTCGGCACGTCGGAGTCGACCCCCGCTCTCGAGAGGCTACTGTTGGGGATCACTAAAAACAACCATGACCCTCGAGCACCAGATATGACATTCTTACCCTCGGAAAGATCCTCGCATCAACGGACGTAGTGTCTTCACGGCCGAAGCTTGCGAGAAGGTTCAAAGGAGTTTGGGTTAAAGTTATAGGTGCATATATAACCCTCGGGTCTCGTAAATTACTTTTGAGAACAGACTAAAAAAGCGTGGGGTTCCCACCCCAGCACTCGAGGGTTAAGAGAGAGGTCTAAAGGGTTTGGATTCCTCGTTGTTCACCCTCGCTTCTTTCTTTGTTGATGACCACGTATGTGTACCTTGCTCTTCAGATGTTTTCCAGGTACCACGTCCACGGAGACAAGTTCCGAGGCTGATATGAAGACCGGAGATCGAACCCTGGGAAAGAGATGGAGCCTCGGAGGAGCTCACAATCCTCGCTGGAGCCTCTTGAGGGAAGCCCAAGGTGGGATCCAGAGGACTTAGTGAGCATTTGGAACGGGTGGCGTGGGCAGGGGCGGATTTGGGCCCCGGGCTGCAGCCCGGGGTGAGGCTCAAGAAGACTCAGAACAAGTTTTATAAAAATAGTATAAAAAGGTCAGGCAGCCCATTAGCCCACCTGACGCGAAGTCAGATCAGCATGTCGGAACCTTAGCCCTGGCCGGTTGGCCGTGCGCCTCCCGTCCGCACACGTCCATGCCTCTAAGATTTTTTTAATTTAATCCTTTTTTTCAATATAATTTTAAAAATTACCCCTCCGGACAAATATTTCCATCCGGTGACCCTTTTGGTCGTGCCAATCCGCGTGGTGCGACAGGATCACGTTGTAGCACCACATGCATTGGCGCAACAAGGCCACCACGCTGGCAGGAGTCGATGATGTGGAACGCTCCTGTCATGCCAATGCATGTGGCACAACGTGATTTTGGCGTGACAAAGGGTACCCAATTCAATGTACCCACTTTAAACCATCTAAATAAAATAGTATTTGAACTTCAAATATTATGAAACTTTGTATGCACATTGTACTAGATGTAAAAATATCTATTTTAGTAACATACATAAGGCCAAGAGTTACATATTTTGAAATTTATAGTTTCAAAGTAGGCTATGTATTATCCTTATATCCATGTTAGGGCTACTGTTAAATTTATCCACTTTTAGGTTATCTTAATAAAATAGTATTTGAACTCCAAATGTCACGAAACTCGGTACGCATATTGTTAAGGTGTAAAGATTACATTTTATTAACATCCCCAAGGTTAAGTGCTACATATTTTGAAATCTGTAATTTCAAAGTAGGCTATGTATTATGCATTTATGCTTATTACAAATATATTTTGCAAGTATTAGAAAAATAACTTAACTTTGCATGTTTTCTTTCCATAAATTTAATTACTTAATGGGATCCAAATATTTCCAAACTCTGATGAGCCTACATATATCACAATATACTTGTTCCATTTTAACTGCATTCAAACCATCACCCATTATACAAATTGATCCTATTCAATTGTAATCGATGCTGGATAGATCGGACCATACCAAGCTTATGTCATATAATGCTTTTTTGCACATCTTTCTTATACAGATCTACTATCTCGGCCTAGACCATATTCCCATAACTTAATTAATAAAGTTAATTTGGGAATCTCAGTTCATATATTGCAGAAATGAGAGTAAAAGAACAAGAGAAATTGAAGAATGAATCTCGATTGTTTTAGTGAATAATGTGACTACATATTTATACATAGGCAAAGGGTGTGGCCAAAGGGGTGATGTCCCTAGACATACCCGTTTATGGACACGTGTCTATGGACTAACATGTGTAGATGGCGTATCGCGTGATAAGAAACTTCTCGACTTATGGCCCTTGACGTGGGCGAGCATCACATGCCTTGTAAACTAATTATAGTATTATGTTATGATTTTTAATCAAGATGTCATGTCATGTGAAGAGATAATAGTATAATCTATAATGTATAGTATTATTGTATTGTTTCTTAGTAATCATAAATAAATGATGTCTACACGAGGAAAGCTAAGAGTGAGAGGTATGATTCACTACTTACCTACTGCTCTCTAGGTGGTAATTTTAGGTCCGCTTGGTATAGTTCCAGTTTCACTGAGAAACGTTTCGTATTCAGTTTTTCTATATAAGTGTTTCTCTAGTGAATCAGAATTATTTTGTGAAAATCGTTTGGCTGATTGGAAAATTGTTGTTCTACCTCATTTTCTTAGAAAATTCATAGAAATAAATATGCTTCAAAAAAATATCAAAAATATTTTGTGTGTGAGGAGCATCTCAAATAAGATCCATTTTGACTATAGTTTCACTTATAAAGAATAAATAGTAAAAGAGGACCGCTACCAGACTAGAGAGAGGGTTGGAAACGGTGAATAGAATCATGCGAAACTAGTTTATGGCCGTTTCATGCTCCTAGGCAAAAAAGGAGAAACGTTTCAAGTGATTCGTGGGTGAAACGTTTCACCTTTTCACCATTTAGCATAGATTCTAGTAATTCTCTGTAGAAATAGAAATGTTTCTGCTAGCTAAACGTGCCCTTTGTATCTTTCATAACACATAAGCTTTCAAGGAATAGTTTCCTAATACATTGTAAAGAAAGGACATCACATAGTAAGTGGTAATTTTGTAACACTTGGATTTAAGCTAGTAATATCCATTGGACTAATTTGAAATTGAATAAAATCAGTTGTATAATAATTGATGGCTTCAACATAATTAAAATGTGACAAATATATCTTATAACATAGTCTTATTGGAGTTTGGGGCTACTTAATTAAATTTAAGAAAACAAAATATGCAAAATTAAATTATTTTTCCAACACTTATGAGCTGCCCTAAGAGGGATAATACATAGCCTACTTTGAAATTATAGATTTCAAAATATGAAACACTTAGCCTTGGGGGTGTTAATAAAATGAAATCTTTACACCTTATATATGCCGAGTTTCGCGATATTTGGAGTTCAAATACTATTTTATTAGGATGATCCAAAAGTGGGATATTTAACAGGAGCCCTAATATAGATATAGGGATAATACATAGCCTACTTTGAAACTATAGATTTTAAAATATGTAACTCTGTATGTTACTAAAATAGATTATTTACACTTTTTACAATGTGCATTCAAAATTTCGTAATATTTGAAGCTCAGATACTATTTTATTTAGATAGTCACGCCACGATGGCACGACAAAATCACTTTATCGCGCCACATGCATTGGCGTGGAAGGAGTGTTCCATATTATCGGCTTTTTCCAGCGTGGTGGCCTTATCGCGCCAATACATGTGGCACGATAATGTGATCTTGTCGCGCCAATGGCCTGACTAAAAAGTCATTGGAGGGAAATATTTGTTGGGAGAGGTTATTGGGTTAAAATTAAAAAAAATCGCGCCTTCCGGCTGGCCGCCACCCGCCCCGACTGCCGTCGGCGCCGCGCCGCCTCCTGCCCCTGGCCCCTGCCCTCGTCGAGTCGTCGTCGTCGGTCGCCGGCTCGCCGCCACCCGCCAGGTCGCCGCCTGCCCGCCTCGCCGGTCGCCCTCACCCCCCGCAGCCCCGCCGGCCGCGCGCCCACGCCCCCACGCCGCCACGCGGCCACGGGTGTGGGCGCCAGCGCTCTCGGCGCTCCCGAGATGGCCCGCGGTCTGCGGCTCCTCTCCCGCGCGGTGGAGAGGCTGCGGCCGCTGCTTGTCCAGGGGCCGCCGACGAGGGGCTTCTCCGCCTTCGTGCGCGAGCCGCTCCACGTCTGCGTCGTCGGTAGCGGCCCTGCAGGGTTCTACACCGCCGACAGGGTATGCGGATTGCACTGGCTGTTGCGTATCTTCGCGACTCTGCTTCTGAGGGCCTTGCTTTCGGCCGTCCTCATCAGTTCTGCAGGAGTATTGTGGTTTCATAGGAGATTAACGATTTCTTCAGTATTTATCCTTGAAGTGTGCTGCATTATTAACTATGTTTGCTCATTGTGGTTTCATTAGTTTGTGTACCAATGTCAATAAGAATTCCATGTGCTCTGGTGGAATTATTAGTTGAGCGATGCATTTTTTTTCCTAATCAAAATGTGTTGGAACCTGCAGCATTGCTGTACAATGACCAAATGCTAAAATGATGAAAAGAACATATGATTCAATACCTTCACTGAACTAGATTTTCCCAGAAACATGTTTGCTGTCCAACGCTCTAGGAGCTTTCTGTTGGAACTGTTCTTCAGATTTATTCCGTTTTAACAATTATTTGTTTCTTCGTGGTATTCATTGGTGCTACCTTTGGTGGGTTAATCAGATGCTGAAGAGTCATGAAGGAGCACAAGTTGATATCATTGATAGGCTCCCCACACCATTTGGCCTAGTTCGTTCTGGAGTGGCTCCAGATCATCCAGAAACAAAGGTGGTTGTTTTTGCAGTTATCATTTCTGGAACTGAAATTCAATCAACCTTTCATCTTTGCACCCTTGCAACTAAGTGAAAAATACCAGTTTGGAATTGGTCACCTATTTCCTATTTCCTCACTTGTTTTTATCAATTTATTCATTTACTGTAGTGGTTATCAGGTTAGGGCAATATTGTTTTGTTCATATAATGCAGAGATCTTGCTTTGCCAATTAATAGTTTTAACTACTGCTTGGGACCTGCTAGATGTTGTATTATGGTTATTTGATTGTACCTTCCTTTCCATTTTTCATGCTTATGGCACTATATAAATTGTTTGTAAACCTAAGTTTACTTCAACTTTCCAACAGATTGTGGTAAATCAATTTTCTCGTGTAGCTGCAAATGGCAGCTGTTCATTCTTTGGGAATGTAACACTGGGAAGGGATATATCTCTGTCAGAGCTTCGCAAAACATATCATGTTGTAAGTTCAACCTTGAGTTAAATATCCATTTCCCAAGAGGATGTCTCATTTCATTTTTTCTATTACTACTTTTTCCAGAACTTATATAAGTAATTGGTTGAGATTGTATTTATTCATCAACAGGTTGTTCTTGCTTATGGTGCAGAAAGTGATAGGTCACTTGGTATTCCTGGAGAGGTATGACTTTTGACTTCTGTCGCACCACATTTCAGAAATATCATTTAACTGTAATCTAATTGATTTTTGGTGTTTCCTCATATATTGCAGTAGTTAGGTATTAAGTAGTCAGCAGGGTGCATGTGGAGTTTATAATGCTAGCATCTTCATTGCCTATGTGGTTGAGATTATCTCATTTTTTAGATGGAATTATTTATCTCTAGTATCATCATGGGCGGCATTTTAGGATCTGAAAGGAATTCATTCAGCTCGCGAGTTTGTCTGGTGGTACAATGGACATCCAGACATGTGCGACTTGTCTCCTGATTTGAAAAACACAGAATCTGCAGTCATCCTTGGTCAGGTATTTTTTTGGTTTTTCTTTGTATATTAGCATTTGAATAAATTACCAACATCTTGGGGCCAAGAGAACTGACTCACAATTGCACTTTTATTTAACCTTGATAGACAGTTGATCTATAATTTTATTTGATTTGTGAGCTCATGATCCTTCATTTTGTTTACATGTTGCTTGAAGTACTTTTATGAATGCGATACCATTCGTTATCATAACATGATTAATTGCAGGGAAATGTTGCTCTTGATGTTGCACGTATTCTTTTACGCTGTAAAACTGAGTTGGCTACTACAGATATTGCTGATTATGCGTTGGATGCTCTACGTGGCAGCACAATAAGGTATCTTTTCACTTTAATATTGAAACCAGACTTATATTTTTTTTCTTTCTAGTTTACTTCCATATATTACTGATGATTACATAATACATAATTCTCTATTTATGTTGCATGTAAAGGAAGGTACACTTGGTTGGGCGACGGGGTCCTGTACAAGCAGCATGCACAGCAAAGGAGTTGCGTGAAATTTTAGGTATTTTTGACAATTGTTTGAACACTTGCAGTGTTTGACATTTGACACGCGGTACATTAGTATTAGCCTATCTCATTATCATGCTGTCATTCTAAGTTTGACATCATGTCCATGCAGGTTTGAAAAATGTTCGTATTTGCATCAACGAAGCTGATCTTGCAACTTCGCCTGCAGATGAGGTTTGTGCCTTTAACTTATTTTCCTTTTTCTTTTGAGCTGTGGGACTGGTCGTTTTCTTTTACTATCCTGGCTTTCTTAAATCTGGCTTATATAGGACCTGGAGTTTTTGCTCTATCATGGCAGTTAGGGCCATTTTATGATGTATTGTGCAGATTGTAAGCAAGTTTTCATATAATTTTCGTGTGATGTACAAATATTAGCATGAGATCTTGGTAGCAATAGTAAGAATTACTCATTTACTGATACTAAACCCACAGCAGTGATAAGGCTTCTTGTTCAATGTCTCACTAAGTGGACATTCTGCTTTCAAGCAGGGGCGGACCCAGCACGAAGCCTAAGTGAGGGCACTCTGTACATGCAGCTAATCAGTGTTTTAAAGGCGGCACCTAGGTGTCCAGGCAGACCCAGCTTGCCTTGGGGAACCGGTCCGCCTTGTTGCCTACGCGATAAGGCGTGCACAGATTTCCAAGGTCGCCTTATCGCCTTTAAAACACTGCAGCTAGTTCCACACACTAAAATAAATTAAGATGAACTTGCATATGAACTGCTGCCACTAGAAACTCATACATAAGCGGTGGATTTCATTTGCCATTATAATCTTTCATATCTAGAAATTAAAACATTGGTTAAATGTTTGTCTTGACCAGAAAGTATCCATAATTCTTAATTATTTTTATGTTTTTATAAATTGTTCTATTTTTTCATCTTGATTTTTGTTGGATTTTATCTACCTGTGATGGCTTATGGTTGAAAATTGTATTAATGGGCCATTGGGTGCATGTCTCATGCAAAGGCTAGAATAAAGACTATACATTTGTCAGAAAAAAATAGATCCACCATGGATGATCAACGACGTTGCTCTCCCCAGCCGCAGGTCATATTCATCTGTAGCGATCACGGAATTTCTAGTTCTTGCTTCCATGTTGCAGGATCTCATGTCTTTGACGAGAAAGATGAACAATTGTTATATAATTTTGACGCCCTTTGCATGGTACGTAGAAATAGGTGAATAGAAAATATAATCGAGTTTTTCATTGCTTAGGATGTCTACTTAACTTCATATAGGCATATCCTACGGACAAAAGGAACACCTTACAGCACCTTATTAGTAAGAATAAAAGAGTTGCACATCAGGAGACAAAACTTAGAGTTCGTCTCAAAATACAACTAGAATTTAGAATGGATAAAAGAAAAGCTAATGCAAGAATATAATTGTTGGGCTCTACAGAGGTTAATTAAAATACACGATCATAGTACCAATTTCCCTCTTTCGGTCAGTAGAGTCACTTGGCCCAAATGAGTGGGGGCACATGGTTTTTGCAATTGAGGGCACTAACGGTGATTGAAGGGCCTTAATGAGCTTGTGGCTGAACTTGAGTGAGGGCCACCACTCAGCACAACATGGGTCCACCCCTGCTTTCAAAACTCCAATAAATTGATTTACCTAGTTACCTTTCACCTTTTCTTGACTAAGGAAATGTTGCTATCTAATTGCAGGAGGAGATGAGGAATAGTAGAATCCAAAGAAGGGTTTATGAGTTGCTGTCCAAAGCTGCAAGTGTGCATAAGGACAACAGTTACAGTGACCAAAAGGAGCTTCATTTTGTGTTTTTCAGGAGACCTATCAAGTTCATCCCTTCAGAAAATGGTTCCACAGTTGGTGCTGTTCAACTTGAGAAGACAGCTTTAAAAGGTCTGGTGTAGCAGGTTAGAAATGAATCTTCTTGATCAGTTCTTGAGCTTTCTGATAAATATTCTTGTTTGTTATGTAGGTGATGAAGTAACTGGTAAGCAGGTGGCTGTTGGAACTGGTGAGTTTGAAGACCTAAAATGTGGGTAAGTATTTTGGCTCATGCTTATGCTTTCCTGGTTTTTTACCTAACCATATAATTTTTGAGATGCATCTAATATGCTGCCTTCTTCTTAGTCTGGTCTTGAAAAGTATTGGTTACAAATCTTTGCCTGTACAAGGTTTGCCTTTCGACAAAAACAGAGGTCCATAATACTGCTTTTTTTTTCCTGCTACCTTGGAGCTCATTTTGCCTCCATGAAGAGCATATGCAATTGCTTTTGCATGATGATCCTTGGTTCATTTTAGGAGTTGTGCCAAATTTGAGAGGCAGAGTCCTGAGCAGCGAGTCAGAGACAACCACTGTGGAATCAGGGTTGTACGTGGTAGGATGGTTAAAGAGAGGACCAACTGGGATCGTTGCGACAAATCTCCACTGTGCGGAAGAAACAGTAGGTACCTTTGTTATAGTTTTATCGTTCATTCCTTATGTGTAGATTGCAAGACGTTAGTTTGCTACGAAATTACGCTTTGCATACACCCATATCAGAGTGCTTTTGCTTGTTCTTTTGTCACTTTGACAATAATGTCCTGGGACCAACATTTATTTGCGACAAAATCTTGAGAAATCCACCAATGTTAAGTCATCCAAGATATGGGTGTTACTTTTCCAGCATCTATTAGTATGGTGGGGATATGGGTGTTACTTTTCCATCGTCTGTTAGTATGGGTGGGGGAAGAATAGTTTACTTTTGCATGTTCATGACACTACTGGAACCTCAACGGTCCTCACACCATAAAAACTTCACATTTAGCGCTGTCATTGTATTTATTTGTTGGTTGCCATTTTGATAGGCTATTTATGATTTTTTCTGTTTATGGGTTAACAAATAGGTGGCTAGCATCCTCGAAGATGATATCAAGGGTGTGTTAAAGCCCCCGTCTGATTCGAAGAAGCATGGAAGGACAGGACTTGTTGAGATCCTAAAACAAAACAATGTTCGTTTTGTGCCATTCAGTGGTTGGGAGAAGATTGATTCCAAGGAAAAGATGGCAGGGCAGCTGAGAAACAAGCCTAGAGAGAAGATCACAACCTGGGACGAGCTCCAGAAAGCTGCAAGCGAGTAAAAGGCTGGCACTCCCAGCAATTTTGTTTCCATGTGTTTGTATCAAAGGGTCGCATCAACGAGAGATGATCCGACACTTAGTAATAGAGCATAACATCAACATTATGTTCACTGGAGAGGAGGCTCACGTATAAGCAAACTATGGTGCTCAGTAAAGGAAAATTACTAATAGCAATTCATTTCATCAAAATCCAAGATTGATCTTTCTATTATTGCAGTTGTGGTTATATTTGAATGACTGGTGATTATTTACTGCCTCAAGAGAAGTTTTACGGACCATCTGTGCAATATCTGTGTCAATTATCGAATACATTGGGTCTAGGCAAATTGACACAATAAAAGACGCATTGGCCAAATAACTTAATGCGGAGACTACAAAATCATCATATATTCCTTATGGTGCCGCATAGATCATGCAGGTCTTGCAATTTGACTTGGTGAATGGGCTTCTGGATGTCTGTTGGGCAGCTCTTGTCTGTGAGTGCTTGATACACCTGCCGCATTGTTGGGCGGGCTTTTGGGCAGATTTGCAAGCAAGCGAAGGCCACCAGAAGGACCAGGATGATGTCTTTCTCCTCGTCGCTCGTTGGTGCTGTGGTGCGCTGGTCCAATATATCCTTGAGCTTTGTATGCTGCTCTGTTCGGCAGAAGAACGGAAGCAGCAGGTCCCCTGGGTGCTTACCCATGATTACTTCCATGGTGACCACACCAAAGCTATATACATCACACCTCTCTGTAAATAGCATTGTCGATGCCAATTCTGTGAAAAGAAATGAAACCACGAAACTCAGGAGAATACTTGCTAAGTGAGGTTGCATTCTATAGTAAACGAGTAAAGCGTTTTACCTGGGGCTATATAGCCACATGTCCCTGCAAAGATCGTGCTCCAACTTGAGCAAGTATGCTTGAGCTGCTTAGCCATCCCAAAGTCGGACACATAAGCCTTAAAATTGCGGTCCAACAAGATATTGCTACTTTTGATGTCACGATGTATAATGGGTACATCACAGTCATGGTGCAGGTAAGAGAGAGCTTGAGCTACGTCTTTCACCACTGCAGCTCTTTTAGACCAGTCAAGCTCCTTGGCATGCTGTTCCTCCTGCAAATTGGATTCTAAACTTCCCCTTTCAATGAGATCGTAAACAAGAAATTTGCACTTGGAGTGAGAACAATATCCATGCAACTTGACTATGCATCGGTGACTGACTTTTGTCAAAACTTGGATTTCTGCATGAAATCCTTTCTCATCAGTATAGTCTTCAACAGAATGGAGCAGTTTAATGGCATATACGCGCCCTCCTTCAAGCTCAGCTCTGAAGACAGACCCGTATCCTCCAATACCAATGCTGTATTTTTCATCAAAACATTCTGTTGCGTCAAGTACGTCTTGGAATGCAACCTTCCCATCAAAATTCCATATGGAGACCGTATCTTGAGGTGCACTTATGCTGTTGGCTTTTGTGAATTTCCTCCTCCTTTTAACAATCGTCATGCACCCTATTCCGAGACAAATGGAGCAAAAGGTACCAAAAGCTAGAAGCAGTACCATAAGAAGATTTTTATTGTTTTTTTTGTCTAACTCTGTGACGACACATGGTTTCAAGCCATAATTTGGATCACCACATATATCCATATTATGGTCAAGCAAGACCATGGTATAGTCTAATGGGGTAAAAGTGTCCTCGAATCTGCCACTCAAACTGTTAAATGATAAATTTAGAATGTGTAATTGGTGCAGATGCGCTAAAGTCTCTGGTATGGCACCACTTAGATTATTTCTGCTCAAATCCATCTCATATAGCTTAGAACAATTCCCAATCTCTTTTGGTATTGGTCCTATTAATATGTTGTCTGACATGCGCAAAATTGACAAACCCAAGCTATTTCCTATCTGAGATGGAATGCTTCCCCTAAACTGATTGCTACTTAAATCTAGATATGAGAGGTTGAACAGCGATCCTATTTCGGGTGGTAGAAGACCATTCATCTGATTGGAATAAAGGGCAATTGTAGTTAGAGAGGTCAAATTCCAGAAGGTGGAAGGGATGCACCCGTTTATTTTATTATTGGAAAAATCCAAGAGTTCTAACCTGGTTAATTTTCCTATGCTTTCAGGGATGAAACCAGTGATTTGATTGCTGGAAAGATTGAAGAATTTTAGTCTGCTTAAATTTCCTATGCTTCTAGGAATGGTACCATTCAATTGACAGTTTGAAAGATCCAAGATCTCTAACCTCGTTAAATTCATTATGCATTGTGAAATGGAAGCAGCTATTTGATTGGAGGAAGGATCAAACAATTCTAACCTTGTTAGGTTTGAAATGCTTACAGGAATGGATCCGGTGATCTCATTGTTTGCAAAACTGAAGGACACTAATCTTCTTAGATTTCCAATGCTTGGAGGAATGGGACCTACTATATGATTGAAGGAAAGATCGAATGATTTTAACATTGTTAGATTTGAAATCCTTAAAGGAATGGATCCAGTGATCTTGTTGTTTGTAACATTGAAGGACTCTAATCTTCGTAGATTTCCTATGCTTGGAGGAATGGAATCTACAATACGATTGGACGAAAGATCCAATAATACTAGCCTTGTTAGATTCCAAATTATTCCAGGAATTGAGCCACCAATGCTATTGCTGGATAAATCTAACAAAGTCAAGCCTTGCATCATCCCAATCTCATGAGGAATATGACCAGATAAACTGTTAGAGCTAAGGTCCATGTAATCCAATCCGGTCAAATTTCCCAAACTAGAAGGTATCAGGCCAGAAAATTTGTTGCCCCTTAAATCGAGCTTCTGTAAGTATACTAGCATGCCAAGTGTTTCTGGGATGTGCCCGCTCAGTGACGACTCAGCAAGAAAGATTACCTGAGCTTCTGTAAGCACAGAACTATGAGAGAGATTGAGATAGTTTAGTTTAGAAAGATTACCTATGGATGCTGGGAGAGATCCCGAAAGGTAATTACTGGACAGATCCAAGAAAGAGAGCTCAGGTAAGTATGAAAAGTCGAGCATATCCAATGTCCCCTGAAGGAAACACTCTGCAAGGGATATGTTCTTTACAACCTGGACAACATCACTTCGACCATGGCCGTGATCGTGAGGCACCATAGCACTGCATGTAACGCCAGTCCAGTTACATGGGCTGGTGCCATAGATCCATGTTTCCAGGCAGCCTAAGGACGTGGTGTCGTACATGCTGCATTTCCATTGTAGGAGCATGTCCGCTGTAGAATGTGCGCAAGAGAGATGGTTTGGTAAGGCAAGAAGAAGCACCAGCAGTATCTCAAAGGCAGGGAGACCCATGTTTGTGTTGGTGATCTAAACGCACGAGTGCCTCCAGTTGTTGTCTTGGAATTTTATATACAAATCAGTTGAATTTTCAAAAGAAAGAGAACCACATGTCACGTGTGGGCCCTGCCGTGTGGGCACGGGCGCATCATCCAGAGTCCCCGGCCGTGTGGGCACGGGCGCATCATCGCGCGCGGCCGCCGGGACACGCACGGCAGCATAGCCATCGATGCGCGACGGCCGGCCGGGCCCGCCAATCAGCCGCATGGAGTGGCCGTCTGACGACGCTGCGGCAGGCGCCACAAGTAGAGTCCAACGTGTTTTGTCCAATCATGATGCGCTTTCAGATCCCAGCATTTGCCCTTTACTCCTTACCCTGCACATAGAACCATTAGGTTTCACACCAGTTTTGCTTCTTTTTGACACAGCTGAACAAGGGCATCCTTGTTTTGCAGGTTATGGACACTCCATGACTTCTCACGAGGCATGATGTGAGTTAAGACTCTGGGGTTCTTAAAGTAGTAACTTCAGAGGCTGTGTGCATTCCATTTGTAAATGTGTGTTACTCTTGTTTGTCTAGAGGATTAATTTTTCCTTGTACTAGGATCATTTCATTGCGATGGTCTTGCTTGCTGTAGGAGGTAGTAGTGGTGGTGGTGGTGGTGGTAGTAGTAGTAGTAATTTTATTTACTCATGATCGATATGTTCAGTAATGAAGCCATCTGCAGGTTACTACTTGTATTTTCTTAATCTTTTCTTTGGTTGGCTTCTTATCGTGTTGCTCTTGTTTGCTTGGATCAGCACAATCCCTTTTTTTTTCATATACCATCCTTGCCGTGAGACAACAAGTATGCTGACCACCTTTTATAATGTTCTAACTGATGATAAAAAATGTATGATAAGTAATTAAACCAATACATGTTTGTAGCCTATTTTGGCCTATATTGTTAGTTTTTAATGATAAAATATTATTTTATTTTTAGCTGCATGATGAAATTCAGTGAGCAAAGCTTCCTATACATGATGAAATACCCATGCTGAGTGTATATGCTGCCTGCTTGTGCATGTAGGGTTCATAGAGCATTCAATTTTATATATTTCAAGTTTAGAAAGAATTTCTACCATTATGCTTTCTGCTCCATTTAAATTTTAGTGCCTTGTGTTCAGTAGGGATATAGTTTGTCTAAGGCCAACACGAAGCATACATATTTTGTCTTTTCTTACATAACTTTATGACAAATTGCTTACCCGAACGATTTAAAGCAAATTGGGTCTTTCTTTATTCATGGCCAGTTTATGTGTGTCCTGTGAACCATAGCTATGACCTGAAATTTTGTAACCACATTTTTTTGCTACCTCAGATCACATGTGTGTCAGTCATGTTTACTTCAATCTGACATTCTATATGGCAGTTAATCAAATTTATTGTAGTTACAGTAGTTAATTCCTATTTGGAAGGGAGGCCAGAAGCCAGGTCTGGAATTCTACTGCATCCTCCTGGAGAACAACATCACTAGCCTGATCCCATCAGAGATCGGCGAGCTTGCAAAGCTGAAGACACTTATCTTCCCAGCAACCACATGTACGATGGAATCCCCACCACTATGTATTACCTTCAGAGCCTGCAATCTTTGTGAGTGTACAACCCTCCCATTAATGGTGTTCTTCAAGCTTTTCACATTAAACATTTGCTGTCACCTGGCATGCTAAAGCTTGGATATGTTGCCATGGTTAGGAGGCTCAACAGCAACACCCTTTCTGGTCCATTCCCTTCAACATCAGGTAATTTATCCCAACTTTTTTTTTCTATGTGTGTTTGTGTGCAAGTTTGGGTATTATTATACTTCGGTCTGTAGTCGATGTGCTGTTTAGAACCTGTCACATCGGATGTTTGGTACTAATTAGGAGTATTAAATATAGTCTAATTACAAAACTAATTGCACAGATAGAGTCTAATTCGTGAGACGAATCTATGAAGCCTAATTAGTCCATGATTTGACAATGTGGTGCTACAGTAACCATTTGCTAATGATGGATTAATTAGGCTTAATAGATTCGTCTCGCGAATTAGTATAGGGGTTCTGCAGTTAGTTTTATAATTAGCTCATGTTTAGTCCTCTTAATTAGCGTCGAACATCCGATGTGACCCTTCTAAAATTTAGTACCTCGTATCCAAACACCCCGTCAGTGTCCTTTAGAAACCTGTCATATAGCAACATGATTGGTTGAATACTGGGATTTTTTTTGGCAAGAATATTCAGTGCATAGTGTGATTTAATTTGACTTATATGACCTTTCATTTACCATCATACATAGTAAATTTATTAATTTATTACCTGTTAATGTTGTATACATTCTTTTTTTTCCCGTCCTCCAGTGCAGCAGCATTGATGTGAATTTTTCTTTTTTCATTTGTCTTTATAGCAAGCAACGACACTAGATACCTTTCTTAAAACTCACAAGCACAGAAACCTTTCAATATGTTATAAATTGCATATATCTCACAGAAATATGTTGACTTTCATATTGTTTATGAATTTGTTTGTTCACATTTTTATCCCCCCCCTTTCTGGATATTGTGAATTTTTTATTCTCATCTAGTAATCCATAGAATCTAATCCATTATCCCGACATTTATTGTTCCTTAAAAAACTTTTGGTTGTGTTTTCTTATGTTGGGTTGTTGAAGTTTTTTTATGTTGACTTTTTATAACAAATTTTGTGTTTCTTAATGCAAGTACCAAAATAATAAATCTAATGGAGAGGTTTGTTGAGGGCAAAGTCACTTGTCTCTTTGTACTTGTCTTGACCTGTAGTTCTCTACTTGTCCCCGTGCAGCTAAGGCCGGCTGCAGGTGGTCGGGATTTTGATTCAATTAACTCAGTGCTCTTTTTTTGTTGTTACGAGGTTCTGTACTCTAATATTTTTTCCGCCACCTCATTTTGTTTTTATACCAGGCCCATCCTCTTGCTATTTTGGTCAATTAAATCAGGGCCTTGCCAGTCAGGAGTCTTCATCTCATTCTGGTTGTCAGCAGCTAGCTGTGAAGAGGAATATTTGTAATTCTATAGCAGCTCTTTTTTGGGATCTTTCTTGCCAGGTAGACTCTTTTTACTAGTACAATGTTTAGTATTTCACTACTTCCTGCCTTAATGTGCAGCCATTTGTTCAAACTGGTGGTTAATTTCTATTTTTTTTTGCCACAACCATTTTCTGTCGTTTGATATTTGTGAATTGAACTGTTCATCTCTCTCTTTTTTTGTTCAGGTGTGCAGCTCTCTTAGCCAGCATACCTGGTGCGGCACTTCTTAGATGTATCTTTTTTGTATGTATATTTATTTAATCACTATAAAACTTTTTTGTATAACCAGGTCATAAGATTTTAGTGCATGAATTCTGTTTTCTACTAGCAGTCTAGCACCATGATATATGTGTTTCTGTGAAAGTACATAGTACATTTTTTTTAAAAAAACATCTGTAGTACTTTCTGCTCCTTCCTCTCCTCTCCGGATGGTATATTGGATTTATGCAGGTTGTGTTAGCAAATGAAGATCAAATTGTTTAATCTGTGATTTTGCAGTCAGCCTGCGCTTTTGCTTAAGTATTTGTGATTTTTGTTTGATTGTCAGATCTTTTGTTGATGGATTGGCATATATGGGTGTAGATTTGGGGCTCTCCGTGTCAATTTGGGGCTCTGTGATCTGCAAAACATTGGTTTGAGTACAAAGATAGGTGAGGAAAGTTCAGAACAGCAGGATCACCAGTCACATAATCTGAGCTGAGGTGTGTGTTTGAAGCTCTGTAACTAATGACTTTTGCTTAATTAACTCATTTCCCTGGTTGTGTCACTGAAGAACTTATTATTATATTGTTTTACTTTGTGCTGTATCTTTCAGAGTGAGCATGTGGAGCAAGTTGTCTTTCTCCTTTGCCTGAGACATTAAGCAGAGACTTTATGAAACTGATTCCAAGCCTGAGGTATTGTTACACAGAGGCTTGGGTTTTTGTGAGCATGTGAGAGACATAAGTTGTTTTTTTGTGCTTCCTGTTTGTGACCTGATCGATGATTGATCTAGACATAGGTTGATAAGATCAATTTTTCATTTCATTTCGGTGACATCTAGCTAATTGTGCAGTTAATGTAGATATATTGGCAAAATGGACGTGTTCGTGTTTGAAAAAGTTTTGAGTTTTCTATTTCTGAAAGCTTCTTGAGTTTTGTATTTTTTTCTGTTAGTATGGTACGTGTGATTCTGTGTAACTATAGTAGTTTTTTAAAAAAAACATTGCAGCTTGAAAATTAATGTATAATTTTTTTTAAAGCACACTCTTTTCAATTTGATCTGTGATAATATGTAACATATATATGATTATTTGTTATGTATTGATAGCCTGTCACCTGTGTACTATGGCTGTTACCGAAGATTTTTAGCTACATATTTGTATCGTACTAGGTGATTAGGGTCAGATTGGCAGATTGGCACGGCTCTGGCTCCTCTAAAACAGCTCTGCCTCCTTTAAAACGGCTCTGGTTCTGACTCCTTTGGTGGAGCGACTTCTCTAGTGTAGATGGAGCCGTTTTGGAAAGTGTTTGGCAAAACAGCTTCTTCTGTATTTGTAGGAATGGATGTAAGAGGCCAAATGTCCTCTATGTCCTTAGCTGTGGGGATTGTTTGAATACATGAATTGAATATTTAACATTAGTTTATAATTTGAGTTCATTATAATTAGTGAATATCTCTACCTATAATAATATTAAAGCAAGTAAGGTATCTTCCTAGTTTTTTCCGTACGTCGTGGTCATTTTGCAAAAAAGTCCCTCAACTTTCATAAAATCAACCCGCAGTCCAAATTCTAGGGGGGCTCGGGTAGAAAAAATGAGGGAAGGGAGGGAGTTAAAGGGGAAAAAAACTTCTCCTTTCTTCAAAACAGAGAGGCGAAGGGGGGGATTGGGTGGCGGCGGTTGGAGCGGGCGCCCTACCACTGCCCCTGCACGTGGCCTCGGCGGCGAGGTCAGCCGGGCACGGAGAGCATGAGGAACTCGAGCAGCCCCATGTCGCGGTTGGGCCCGATCTTCCGATGGCCGTAGCCGAGCGGTGCACCGGTGGAGAAGGTGAACAGCTTGTCGTTCTAGGGTAGGGAGAAGAAGCCCAGCGCCTTAGGGCCTGTTTGGATACACCCTCCTAAAGATTAGGAGTTCACTTTTAGGATATTTTTAAGATTTGTGCATCCAAACATGAGTCCTAAAAGTGCACTTCTAAACTTTAGGAGGGCCATTTTCATTAGGAGGGCCAAGGGGTACCGATGGATCCTATTTCTCCTAAAAGTGGTCCCCAAGTCTCCCTTTACCCCTATTGCCCTCGCATGCATTAATGACGTGAACAGTGCAGGGGTAGTTTAGAGGAGTAATTGGGGGGGTAAAAATGACATTTTCCCTCTAAGATCCTAAAGATTAGTAGTCCATCCAAACAGCCCTATACTAAACTTTAGACTAGCATTTTGAGAGTCCTAAACTTTAGTACACTACTAAACTTTAGGAGTTTGTATCTAAACAGGGCCTTGGCCTCGAGCTTCTCCACGAGGACACCGGGGGATGCCGTGGTTGACGGCCTTGAAGAAGCTGAGCCTGTTGCAGGCGCTGGCCACGGCACTCGCGGAGCCCGACGAGGACAGGTCCACGATGGGGACGATGGCTTTTGTCGAGATGGTCGTCTTGATGGAAACGTTGGGCCTCGTGGTGGCTGTCGTCCCTCTCTTCGAGCCGCGCCCCGCGTCGGATCTGGATCCGACGGGAGCAGGGAGGGGCGGTGGAAAGCAAGGAGGAGCGAAGCCCGGAAGCTGAGTGGCAGGGAGCGAGAGTGGGTGGCAAGGAGCCTGGTGTACTATTATCAGGAGGATTGCTGCTAATCATGAAGCTTACCAGGTAGCTAACGTGATATTTTATATGCAATATGCAGCATGTAGTACAGTAGTGTGTGTGTGTGTATATATATATATATATATATATATATATAAAATTTTTTTCTCAGTTACACATGTGGTTTGATTTTGTCTTGTTCATATCAGTGATGCGCATATGGGAGCTATTGTAACTGATATTGTGCTGATGCATTTTTGCTTGAGTAAAGCTTCTTGCATGTGTTCATTAAATTTTGGCTGTTTCCCTTGGATCAATATTTCCGCTTGGCAACATGTTCTTTGATGTTGGGTTTGCGTGGTTTTTTATTTATTCCGATCTATCAATCCGGTGCAGTTTGTATTCATATTTGCTGTGCTCTTTTAATTCTTGCAGAAGCGGAACCAGAAGAAGGAAGTCATTGAGAAGAAGTACTATGAGAGTAAAAACTTTGTCAACGAGGAGTGAGCGGTGAATAGCAGAACTTTCATGAAAGTTGTTGCCGAGTCATTTTAGAACCCAACCTTCTTTGGCAAAGGCAATAGTTTCCATTATTTTTCGTCGTTGCCTCCGTCCTATTTCCCCCCTGTACATGTGACTTTTTCGGTTGTTGTTATCAGCTGAGTTGCATTTGAGATCTGTACGGCTATATTCGCTAGTAATGAATAGAAGGACTCCTCTCTCCTTTTTCTTTCTTTTTCTTTTTTTTCCTTCACCCTTTCTTTTTTTTTTCCTTCTCCTTTTCTTTTTTTCTCCACGTTCTCCGTCTGCGTGGACCGGTCCTCATTTTCCCCGTCTCCTCTGGGCTTCCGCCGCCCTTCTCTGGCCTACCGCGCGCGCCCCGCAGCCGCCGCGCGCGCCTCCGGCCAACTGCTCCTCGCCACCCTTCTCCGGCCTGCTCCCCTACCGCCCAAGCACCACCCACATCTCGACTTTCTCTTCCAGGCGTCAGCAGCCTCGGCGGAGGCGGGGACGCCAGCCGCCAGGCAGTGCTTGCGCCGGCTCCGGCCAAATCGAAGACGGCCGGCGGCGCACCCGCGGCAGCCAAGAGGCGGCGCGCCTCCAGGTACTCAGAGGATTTGGGGGGAGCGGTGGCAATTTTGGTGTGATTCTTGCTAACTCGTTGGGCAATTTGGTAATAACACACGCAAAGACAGTGAGGGAGCCGCGGGGAACCAGTTTTTTTTGGCTCCCGCTCCACCGATTTGCTCCAGAGAGCGGGTATTGCGGGGCTCCCTCGGTGGAGCTGTTTTCCTGGTGACCCTTTGGAAGGGCTTCGCATGAAGCCAGTGGTGGAGCCGGTGAGGGAGCCCTGCCAAAGGGGGCCTTAATGTGCCATTTTGCTACAAGCTTGGTTTCCTTTTTAGTGATGTCATCTATCGATGATTGACACACTGCCTCTTCCCACTTAATCAGCTTTGATTTTACACGTGCTGTGCTTTATTTTTACATTAATCTGTAATTTTTATTTAAAAACAGTGGGAAAGGTTCATGTACGCACTAGTATACAAATGAATTAATATACTCACACATAAAAAATGGTGCTCATGCAACTTTTTCTACAACCTTAGTAGAAAATCTTCTAAGGTTCTCCGTACATTTAGCAATCTGATATTCTGTCAATTTTTATCTTGTATAGTGTTTGTGCTACAACAGGTTTCTACATGCCATTCTTTTTCAATTAACCTTGCTCGCCTGAAAGTGCCTGATCTGTGCATCTGAATTAAAATAGACTTTGATAAGAGTTTTTACTTGTATTAAACTTTGGTTTTCTGCCTTCTTGTCTGTCATATCTGTATACGGTGTATGGTGATCAACTTGACTGTCTAGAGTGATTTAGATGAAAGTTTAATTTTGCAACTGGAAGTCTGAAACTGTGATAGACACAAAATGTGTTTAGGGCTAAACTTTAAAGTCCGTTGTGCATGCCGTATCACAAAGATTATTATGGGCAGCACCTTTTATGCTATATTTATTTAAGGTTGACAATGCTGCTCAGTCTTAATGCATACGTGTGTAGGGCTGACAAATGCATACTAGCATATGCTTATCCTATATTTTTTTTGGTTGATGTCAAGCAGTTTTATGATATCTGGAGCAGCACTGATGTGAGTGTTGAAGGAATCCTATGCGTGCTGTGAGTCTAGGTGCAGAGTCTTTAGTTAGCAGATTTTTAGCTAACAGTTAAGTAGAATAATAGGCAATTAGGAGGTTAATACCTGTAGTAATTGGGAGAATATCTGGTCCTTAGTAGTAGCCTACGGCTGTATATAAGTAGTAAAGAAAATGAGAAAAGTAGCAAGCAACTGCAGCACCAAAACCACTGTGTGTTCGTGTGTCTTTGTGTGTGTGTTCTATGCGTGAGCTCCTGGGCCAGCTGTGAGGCTTTAGGCCTGTCAGTGAGATTGTTTTTCATTTGTCTGTACAGCAAAACACACAACACTCATGAGCTGTCTTGCCATGGCACGGCTGCACTACAATAATTAGTGACAGTAGATTATGGGCTGCATTTGGTGTTGCAATAATTTGTAAAATTAGGGCCACTCATGCTTGACTTGCTGCAATAGGACACGCTCCTGGTTGTTAGGGCCACTATGGCCAGTAGTATTCGGTCATCACTCTTTTAATGTGCACTCTCAATCATGTCTGTATAATTTGTCAGAGTAACCTTGGTGAATGAATTATCTTTTCACAATTTGATCCTAATTTCAGTTAGTCTGAGATGTCTATAATATCTGAGATCTTACCTGGAGACTCACTCCCTCAGCTCTCAGGTTTAGCTAAATCTGAACTTCTGAACATGTGAAGCTTCGGTTAAATGTCGATTTCTATTTAGTTTCATAGTCACATGTTTCATCTGAATAAATATGCATCCCAATTACCTATAAGTTTCATCTGATTTCTATTTATTTTTTGGCTTTTTTGTTGTACTTCAATGGTCAAAAGAAAACAAAAAACACAAATTTTGCATGTAATTTTGTTGTTGGCCCATAAATTTTACCTATAAGTTCTTTTTATTCCTGTTGCTGAACTGCACTTGCATATTCTGTTTATTCCTGTTGCAAGGAGGAGCCCTGCTGCTGTCTGAAGCTTGGTCTTGTTGCTGCCCCTCTCTTGCGCGTGTGCAAAAGCATTGCAAAGGTCATTTTGGTCAAGCGCTACTTCGTATACCATTTCTGGTTCGTTTTACACTTTTGGCCAATGATGACTTGTTGGAGTAATTGTTTCATACTTATCAGCTTGTCACCTGTTTATTTGTTCTTGACACCTGTAAGTTTTTTTATTTCTTAGGGTTTTGGGGATTTTGTTTGTACTCTAGTTGAGAAAAAACAAATAAACAAGCCATTTCTGGGCTGGCAACAGCCAACGGTAAAAGACAGCCCCTAAAAGGTTATTGGGTTTTCTTAAAAAAGACTATCGGGTCTGCAACCTACATCTGGGAGCAGACAAAATGAGAAAAAGTGGGGTTGCAGGTGAGCTGTTGGATGAGGATCTAATGGTAGGGAAAATTGATTGATGGATATGTTATTTTTCAATTGATTGACATCTAGACAGACAATTTTATATACAAATCAGTTTAAGACGGGTCATTGAATTTTCAAAAGAAAGAGAACCACATGTATTCATTATTCCTGATCGACGGTTTGGTTTACCGTTCTTTTTGAACAAGTGATTATCCGATTTTGTTTCTGTGCAACTCTTATCATGTCATAGAGTGATGTCACAAGTTATGACTTCATCTGTTTGCCTAATTTCATTTCTCTCAGGCACTATCCCTTGCTAATTGGGTGCTGTATACAGATCAAGTACGTTGGATTTTTCTATGGCAGCTGAGGAAGATGTCAAGCAGAGGCAGATCATTGAAAATCGTGCGAGAAATATAAGCCACAATGTCCGGTGCACTGAGTGTGGTAGCCAATCAATTGAAGATTCACAGGCTGATGTTGCTATTCTGCTTAGAAAGGTACTAACCTTTTTTACCCTTCTGCTTAGAAAGGTACTAACCTTTTTTACCCTTGAATGACTTGTTTGCTAGACTCATGGTAATAGGGTTATTTTTGGTTAGTCTCTAACTGAATAAGTCAGATTTCTGATATTATTATGTGTTCCTTTCTGTTGTTTCATTGCAACTTTTTATATCTCTGGAGCAAAGTAATAATTACAAAAATCTTGGATATTGAAATGTCTTAGCTTTCACACTGTCAATTATACCTCAAACTCAAAGCAGCTGTATTGCTTGGTACATCTCTTATATCCATACCTTGAATAACTTAGGTTAACCTCTTGGTGGTTAAAAACACTGTTCTTAAATAAGCTTTTTTAAGTTGTTATGTAACTTAATTCATCAGGTTATGATGTTGTCATGTGTTTGTTTCTGATGTTTTGCTTCATCAACCATTCAGTTATTGACCTAGTGCAGGTAAGACTTGTTGGAAATTGGAATAATGTAGGTATTAGACTCTCGGTTTGTAAAAATGGAATCTGTTTTGGCACAATCATTTGGTTTAAAATATATTTCATTATAATGTTTACTGGCTTTCAGAGACGCTCAAACTTTGAAAAATTTTAGATATCTTAAGATGATGACAAAAACATCTCATTGCATTTTAGACAGAGATATCTGTTCCATGACAAGCAATATCTGGAAACAATTTGTATTCCTTGATATGTGAAGGGTCTGTTGACTCTTGCTTTCGAAAATGTTAGTGCTTAGATTTTGAGGTTCTATTTGGAACTAAACTTTTTAAAACTTGGTTTGAAACTTGAACGTTCTCTAGCTAGTGGTAACGGATGTTAAGCTTTGTGCTTCTTTTCTTCCTCTGCTATATTTGTATATATATTGTTACACAACCATGCACAGTAGGTGAAATGTCTGGCAACTAGGAGAAAACAACAATTAATAGTTATGCTAATTTAACAGCATCCCTTTTTCACTGTAGCTTAATTGATATTTTTGGTCAGACATTAACGAAATGGCATTTTGCAGCTCATTCGTGATGAAATAAAAGCGGGAAAGAGTGATAAAGAGATCTACAAGAAACTAGAGGACGAGTATGGAGAGACGGTCCTGTATGCCCCTAAATTTGATCTTCAGACTGCTGGGATATGGCTTTCACCTGTAAGCCCTAATGAGGATCTAGATTTTGTTCATGTTTCCATTTGTCTGACCTAACTGCTGTAATGGCATGTGCTACTCCTTAAGAGCTACTGAGCTAGTGACTCACCAAAACCCCTGAAATCTGCTAATCTGAATCCGAGACGAAGCATTTGGTCACCTGATTGTTTCCATTCTGTGCAGGTAATTGTGGGAGGTGTAGCAGCTGGCATCTGGGCTTACCAAAAGCACAGGCAAAGGACAAATGTTCACATTATGGCTCTGAACCTGGTCCGAGGGGTTCCGCTGACTCCAAGGGAGAAGGAGACAATGCTAGACATCCTTACACCTCCACCGCCTCCAAGAAAGTGGTGGTGGCCAGGCAAATGATGTAGTGTTCATGCACCTCTCCTGCAATATGAAGTACTCGTTTTCCCATGGTAGCAGCATAGAAATTAAATGATCAGGAGGCAAATTTTAGCATGGAGTTTGAATGCATACATGCGACCTTTGATCACGAATTTCAGTTTAGCCAAACATTTGCAACGTACTCCATGGATCTAGCAGGATTTGCTGCGTTACGGAAGCCACGCATTTCTACTTGCTGTTGTCTGTACTTGCTGCTGCCTGCTGTTTTTGTGAGCAGGATGGTCTGAAGCCTGTTGATGAGTTAACAAGATTATCACTCATTCCACTATATAGCCAAAACAGCAAGATTACCACGTTTCACTGTCTTCTACCCTTTTTATTTCCTGATAATGCGTACACCTACAGTATTCCCCTATCTACTGAATCCATTTCCGTTTTTCTTCTACATTGTTATTTTCTCATGCGTTTTTTAAGAGCTATTTTCTCATGTGTTACTAAGGCAACAAATACCATGTCAACAAATCTCATGCGTTCTATATATTCCTGATTGGCAAAACTTAAATAAAAAAAGAAAATTAGTTACCAGATCCTATCACATCGTGAGGTAGATCAATGAAGAACTCATCCAACTGGGCATAAAGACCGAAGGCAGGGAATCCCAACAACGTGGTGTGCTAGCTATCACAATTCACAAGCAACTTCTAGTTTACTGTTCAAAAGAACGAGACTACTGAAAACAATAGCTGCTGCCTGCTGAAACTTCAGACCAATCCAAGTTACATGGCATAAATTTTGAAAGTGGCGGAGAGACTACTAACTTGACTAGTGTAGTCATTGCACTGTAGCGGGCAGCTAATTTCATGAACCTTCACAAGAAGACTCTTCCCTTGACTTCCATGAGAAAATTTGAGTTTTCGTCTACAACTTTGAACTGTCGATTGGAACTTTTACCGGTATAGAAGTTAGTAAGTAAAGGTTTAATTATTTTTTGACCTTGTAATAGTTTGTTTAACACAACACGCCACAACTTAATTATTTCTTTTCTTGGAACATTCCGTTGCATCAAGTATTTCTTGGAATGCAATATTCCCATAGAAATTACATATGGACTGCATATTCTTGGACTTGCTTTTATTGGTGGCTTTTGCCAATTGATAGAAAAAATAAGTAAAATAAAACAAAAGCAAGTAGTAGTTCCAAAATAAGATGTTAATTGGCATTTTGTTCATTGATTTTTTTGTCAAACCTTGCTGTGTCACATGGTGCCGACGCATACTTGCATACTTTGGATCAATGTATATATCCATGTTGTGATCAAATGAAACCCTGCAATTGACACTTGATACATAGACGTCCAAATCTGCCAAATGGGACCTTTGAATCATCACAGATTTGATACCGTACTCAACCACAATTTTGACAAAATAAATATGTCGCTTAAAATGTGTGACATATTTTTTCATAAAATAAATACACCGCTTGAAATTGTTGCACAGTGTCCCGTAGAAATAAAAACAGGCCGCCCACGCAACGTCACCGGCTTGCCCACTGGAATTTGACCCAAAAATGGGTCGCAGAGATGGTGCGTACCCGGGCCTCTAGGCCCCCAAACATAAGTGTTACCACTGTGCTAAGCCTTCATTCGAGACACTGCTTGGTGTTTCATCATTTTATATAAAACTGCTCTCGTAATGTCCAGCCAATGATCACCACGTGATAGCTCGCCCTTGGCTCGACGGCGACACCACGGATCGCCCTCGTGCAATCCGAGTGCAGCCGTTTTGTCCAATCCCATGGCGCCATGTGGTTGGAGCTAAAATGCAAAAAAAGAAGCAAAAGTGCTCCATGTAGGATTCGAACCTGGGTCTACCTGTTAATGAGAAAAATTAATTGCCTCATTTTGGTTATATGGTAATGAGAAAAATTATATGTAGTTATATTTTGAGCAGCTGGATTGGAAGGGAGAACAAATGAACAGTTTACATTTCTCTTTTTAATCCCGAATTAAAACATGTAAATGGTATTTCTTCCTCATAAGAACTCCAAATTTGATTTTTTTTAAGTTTTCTAAAATCAAGATATGTCATTTGTTTGTATTTGGGTATATAAGATAATTATTTGATGTATTAGTTAGTTATTTAAAAAATAGAAAAACAATTTTTTTGCACAACAAGTGGCAATGTAAATCCAAAAATGTTAATATGAGGGTAAAGGTGAGGTTGTGTCAATACAAGACTTGAGTTGTATGAAGCTTCAAAGTTTGAGTTAAGTTGTATGAAATAATATGAGAGATCTATCCATTTTGTTAACAATGTACACTCCAAGTTTTGTAAAATCTTATGAAACTTTTATGTTAATCTTATACATCAATAAATTGATTCTATGGCAATTTTCAGATATTTTGGAGAAGTTTTAGGTATTATTACCATTATTTTATAATAAGGTTGCAAGTAGAAGTTTGAATTATTCCTAGCAAAAATTAACATATCATCTATTTTCAATATATGAGCTATAATAGAACAGAGATACTTAAAATATATTTTTAATAATTTTTTAAATATTATTTGAGATACATGTAGTTCAAATTGTAATTACTTTCAATAAACCTACAAAAAATCATTTAAACTGTTGAAAATAGTAAATGAGTTAGAAATTTATTGAAACTTCTACAAGGCAACTTATATGTAGTCTATTGTATATAAAAAAAATATATTGGTGCATATTTGATAATTATTTTTGTGTGTCACTTCACAATGGTGCAATAAAAAGAAAAAAGAAAAAGAAAAATATTAAGCAGAGAAGGAATGAAAGATGGCCTGTTTCAGCCCAAATGGCCGAACTATCTGCGGTTGTTCATCACCGATCCAATGGCTCTGATCGTGCTCCCATGGTATATATTCTACTGCATCCACCCCTCACAACCCAAACCCTAGCTCCCGCACAAACCCTCGAATTTGGCCTCCTCCTCCACCTCCGGCCGCGCCTCCCTCCCCACCTCCGCCGGCCTCCCCAGCGGGCCCAATCCACCTGCTTGCCTACTCCCTCTCTAAGCACACCGTGGTGCCCTCCTGGCCTCCCCCGCCCTCCTCCTCGCCTTCTCTGCTCGGAGCCACTGCGGCAGTGTGCAGCCCCGGCCCAGGCGGCGTAGTGGTGCTGGCCGCGTGATAGATCCAGCCGTGACAGGCCTAGATCCGGCCGCCGCGAACCCAGATCCAGCGGTAGGCCAGGTGGCTCGATGTTGCGGCCACCCTCCTAGGCCCCATCATGATTGACCTCCATGACCACATCCACGCCGTCGTCTCTGAGATCGAGTCTGCCTCCCGCGTTGCCACTACCGCGCTCCTCCTCCTCTACCAGCCCATCCCCCTCGAGGGTTTTCACCTAGCCTCCCCTCCCTTCCCCTCCCCCAGCCCAGTTCACTTCTCCTAGTGGTTTGTCACCTCCTTGTGCGTTATCTCATCAATTGCTCCGGGATTGTTTACCCTTGTCTGTACTTGCGCATATGTGCTCAGGAATGCCAAGGTGCAGGTGGAGGTGAGAAGGGGCTCTATGCGAAGCTGGCGGAAGTCCTTAAGGAATGTCCCGGCTAGTACTACAGGTGAATTGCTCTATGTGAATTGCTCTATTAAATTCGATGCATATGTGGCTAGGTTTTTACCAATAGTATTTTCTAAAGGAAATGTATCATGTCTCATGTGTACTTTCTGAAGAAAATAGCATCTGTATCCTTTGATATATGCACCTATTTGCCTATATGGGTGGTTGAGTATAGATTCTGCAGTTCCATGTGCATTCATGTGTTGATTGCTTTACTCATCCATAATCAATGAATTACTATGACAATTTTGCTCACAAAATGTTACTACTTATGCATATGTTCTCAGTTTTTAGAGTTACGATGTTTCATCTTGTTAATGTAACATAAAGATTTTGTTTCTCTCTCTAATCCTGAAGCACTGAAACCTGAGTTTCCAAAAGAGTTCCAAAATGTTTGACTGAATGTTCTATGAACAAGCATGTGGGAAGTCTGAATTTGTTAATGAATTTAAACCCTTCCATCTGGTAGTAGAATGATAGCCATTACAGTGGCAATTACACCCATTCTCCGTGTGCTATAAATAAGAAGATAATGGAATCTCTAAGATTAACCAAATAAATTATTCAAACTCCTACATGACAACTTATATGTTGCCTATTACATGAGAAAAATGTATTCATCGTATTTAATATAGTTTATTTTATCCGAGGAACTATGGGGAAATACCAGATGACCTTCGCGGGGGTTCTTTTGTTCTGGTCGCATGTCATAGTTTTAGCCGAGTCACACTTGTACCGTGAAGCTTCACAGACTGGACAAGTATCCAAATCTTTGTACTTATCCCCCAGTAAAGGATGCAATCATTGGGGCACACATGGATTTTTTCTACTTCAAGGCCTATTGGGCAGATCATCTGCTTTGCCTGATATTGTGTTCTTAGGAAACTCATTCGGGCTTGGGAGCATCTTTTGCAGGAGATTTAACATAGAATTAGGTCAGCTTCCAGTTTTGAAATGCTGCAGCCCGGGTATAGTGGTGTCTTGGCATCCTTCCTCATCTGCTCGAGCTTCTTCGGATTTCTTACATCAAGGCATCCGGGCTCCACATCACGTAGCATCCGGTCTATGGAATCTAACCTTTCATCTTATGCTAATGTCTCGCGCATGCTTTCTAGCACGGACAACTCATCAAAAGTTTCTAGCACTGGCAACTCATAAGAAGTTTCACCAGTGTTTCCATGCACGGCTGCAACCCAGGCAGATTCAAACATGGTCATTGCCTCAGATACATTATCACCACCCTCACCGTGCTTATTCCATACCCGATAGTTACCCATGAAACCCCTACGCAACAAATGATAGCAGATCTGCTCGACATTGGTCCACTCCTGATTTTTGCAATCAACGTGTGGGCAACATACATACCCATCATTCTGAGGATTGTTTGTGATGTATGCCTTGGTGGCCTTCACAAAAGAATCAACACCATTGATGAATTAAATCTCTCTCGCCTTTGAATTGTACATCCATCCTTGATCCATCTATGAACAACAACATTTTCTTAGTTTGGCAACAGTGAGTACTAGGTAAACCATACAAGCTACCAATTAAAAAAATAAGCTTCATACACACCTGAAAATCATTTGAGTTTTTTGCTAACTTCATAGTTACGTGGCATCCATGAAGAAATTCCTCAAAATGGCCAAGAGATAAGAAAGAGCCTTTCCATCACATTCTTTTCAAATTTGGAACAATCTAACTAGGCAAAGCATACAAACTACCAATTACAAAAGAATTTTCAAACACACCTTGAATCATCCGAGTTTTTCCGCTAACTTCGCACTTTTGTGGCATCCATGAAGAAATTCCTCACAAAATGGTCTAGACATGAAATGCCCTCTCCATCACATTTTTCATAATTTTGCAAAAATCTAACTAGGCAAAGCATAGAAGGTACCAAATTCAAAAGTGGCTACATTCACTAAACTAAAATCATGTGAGGTTTTGTGATAACTTCAAACTTTTGGAGCATCCATAAAAAATTGCTCAAAATTAGCCTAGAGTCAAGAAAGAGCCTCTTCATCACATTTTCTCAATTTTGCAACAATCTAACTAAACATACATGGAGTGATGAGCAAGATACTAACCTTCAAGCAGGTGGTGATGAGCAACCTTCAAATTTCTGCTCACTCCATTGAAATTCCACCACAAATGAGCTCTAAAATTAAGCAAGAGAACCTCTCCATCAAATTCATGCCAAATTTCAAAAACTAGCTAAAGAAAGAAATTAAGAATTCAAAGGAATGCTAGTTACCAACCTCAAAATAAGATGTTAACGTGTATCCTTGAAAAATAGGAGTTTTTTTAGCATTTGGAAGAAAAATGGCTGCAACAATGGAGGAAGGAGAGGAGGGCATCGGGTGGAAGAAGGAAAAGGAGGGGAGGAAGGGGGTTTTGTACTGTGGTCTATCACCACCGGCCCTTATTATGAGTCGGCGGTGAACAACGCTTGGATCGTGAGCCAAACGTGCCGGCTCAAACTTCTAAACGAATTGAGCCAAACTTGACTTTTATTAGCTCATCAACCTTAACGAGCCGAGGCGAGCTGGCTCATTATGAAACAAGCAATAACAAACACTACCGGACTCAGGAGCTTTGCTGAGTGCCAGGGGCACTCGACAAAGCCCTAAAATTACTCGGCAACCTCTTTGCCGAGTGTTACACTCAGCAACCAACACTTGGGAAAGATTTTAATGGCAAACGATCTTTGCCGAGTGTTTTTTATCGAACACTCGACAAAGATTTTGCTGAGTGCCCCAAAAACACTCGGCAAACATTTTTCAAAAAAAATAAAAAAAACGCCACCAGCACCACCACCGCCACCGCCACGCCGCCACCACCGCCAGCGCCACCACGTCGCCACCATGCCACCACCACGCCACCGCCACGCCCGCTGCCAGCACCGCTACCGCCACCACGCCACCAGCACCGCCACCACGACGCCGCCCACCACCACCACCACCAGAGCCCAAATCCGGCCACCACGGGCCGGATTCGGGAGAGGGAGGGCCAGATCTGGCGGGGAAGAAGGGGAGGGGAGGGGTGGTGGTGGGGAAGAAGAAGGGGAGGGGAGGGACCGGTCGCCGGCGGGAGGAGGTGAGGGGGCGGCGCCGGCCGGGAGGAAGGGAGGGGTGGCAGCGGCACTAGCGGCCGGGAGGGAGGCAGCGGGAGCAGGAGCTAGCGGGAGGGAGGGAGGCGGTGGGGGTAGGAGAGGGAGGGAGATGGGGGCAGGTGCGGCGTGCGTGGGGGGTGTGGGAGTGTTAGAGTGTATTAGCTTTGCCGAGTGCCCTCGATCTGGCACTCGGCAAAGCTTTTTTTTTTTCATTTTTCCTTCTTTTCCATAACACTTTCTTCTACATTTGTTTCGATACACTTTGAAAATACTTCATCAAATTTACTCAACAATATATATTTGATTATTCTACTCATATTATTCCATTATTTTATGCGGTTATAGCTCAAATTCAATTTATATCAATTAAAATTCTATAGTTGCACGTAATACATTAAAATTATCCAACGGTTCCAAAATATTACCAAAATTTCACATGAAATAATATATGTTCTCTATTTTCTATACAAAAAGTTTGTAGCTAAACCAAAACTCGACCATCACTTTGACTCCAAATCTTATTGAATCCTTCTCAACGCTACGATTCTTCTTCTGAGATGCTTCGGTTTGTAAACATCGTACATGACGAAATGTGCGAAACTTTCTCAATTTTTTACCACATTCTCCACGTATGATATCATCACATCATGACAAATCTCATGATTTTCAGACTTCGCTTGCTTTTATTACAATTTAAAAATCATTCGCCCACACGTTCGTGGTCGTGTTTCCTGAACAAGATATTCGAAATTTCTTTTCATTTCACGGGTAAGGCCTCAAACTGGGCTAAATAACATGAATATCATTTTTCTACTCATTTTATTTTATAATTTGAATCACTTGCAGTTCAAATTTGACTTATACCAAAAATTTCCTTGAAATGCAATTAATTAATTAAATATAGGAAACAAATTAAAAAATATACCAAATTTTAACATGGAGTACCACATGTTGCATGTGGGGAGTAGAAAAATTTTCAAGGTGAGAAGAGAAAAAAACTTATTTATTTGCCATGTGCCAAAAAAAACACTCGGCAAACCCCCACTTTGCTGAGTGTTTTTTTTGACACTCGGCAAATCCTCTTGTTTGCCGAGTGTTTTTAGATCGACACTCGGCAAAGAGCTTGTTTGCCGAGTGTCCGAATGTCAAAAAAAATACTTGGCAAATTCGAGGTTTCCGGTAGTGAAAGCCGACCTGGCTCGTCAGCCACCCCTACCGGTTACGGTTCAGGAATGGGACTGGCGGAGTTCTGCAATGGGGATGGCTATTGTTCTGAATAGAGTGTTTGGTGATGGATCCGTAGGAGCAACCATATACATTAGTAAGCCAAAAGATGCGATTCCCGGAGGGCTAAAGAGCTCTACTCTCTAGAACATGCTTGGGCACATGTGTTCTTCTAGCGGTGACAGTAATGTTGTGGAGTACCCCTCTATAGTGTATAAAAGAGTGAAGTTTCACCCATGCAGACTCCCAGGTTGGGATAATACTCACGCTGAGTATGATCGGTCAGACTCACGCCTGTTTTAGTTGTCCGTTGCAGCTTATGAATCTATGGAGTAAGCTAGGCGGGAAGGGAAGCGACTAGGCAAAGCTGATATATAGTTTTAGTTTTTTTTCCTCACCATGTAAAATATCTCCCAAATTATGTAAGATGTACCAGAATTATGTGAATGAATAAAGAGAAACGGTTTTTGGTCCACTTCTCGTCTGTGTTTAAAATTAACCTTACAAGTTAACTCTTATAACCGAGCTGCGGCTGTCTCATCTAGACCCTAGTTGGGGCGTGACAGCATCACCGTGTATATCATATGGAGAGCGCATTGAATTGCAAACAATTTGCAAACTCCACTTTCAGAAAATGTGATTTTGATTAATTCATTTGCAAGTGTCAAAATTGTTGATTTGTAATGAAAAAAAGAAATATATAAACATCTATACAAGATTCTGGATTCTATTGTACGTAGGTTCTGCATTGTTGAGTATTCGTCCTTCTTTTCATCTTCATGTCTTACGCTGCTTTCTGCACTGGTTCTCTCTCTGTTGGTGTTTTATTTGTCTGGGTCCACCACTTGTTCAAAGCATGGAATAATAGGGATTTATCCCTTTGTGTTCTTTTGATGAGCTACGCAACAGCTTTAATTTTTGCTTCAGCATACTGATTAGCTTGCACGTGATAATATTCTAGCTCCTCTGGTATGGTGGTCATCATGTTCATGTCCATGTCCCTTCCTTTCTCCCCATCGCCAGACTATTAGGCGTGTACATACTCAACTGCTTCCTGCTAAAATATTTCATTAGTCTGGCGCTTTGTCTAATATAATGGTCAAAACTTGATATCGACTGATTATACGGTGTGCACAAATCTTCATGCACTACGTACTCTTCTTCTTTCCGACCTTTTGCTGTGATATGGGTTTCATGCTTTGGACAGACGTAATAAATTACACCCTCCGAAGTGATCGATGTACTTGATAAACACATTAGTTCTAATAACTCTATTCACTCAAAGAGGGTCATGAGCTACAAGATTCTGGTTGTGTAGTGACTATATTGCCCCAAGTATTTAGAGAATGTAGTAGGTAACCTCATAAAAAATGTAACTACAACATAAAAAATGTAACTACAAAATAGTTTGGGTTTGCCTCCCTAATCCCAAGTTCCCAACAAATAGAAGGGTGGTACTGTAACTGAAAATATAGGTGTTTAGATCCTTTCTTCGTCCATCATATTTTTTTTAATAAAGGAATAGTATTCCGGCCTCTACATCACAAAGTAATATATCCAGCCATTATAAAAAAACAACCACACCTGCTTGGAAAGGTGACATGATAAAGTAAACAACCTATAAGCATAGTGTCTCTGTGTTCCTCCTTCTGAAGCAACGCCTAGAATCTTATCCAGTGTGTCATCCATCATCTTTTATGCGATTAATTTCTTCTCTTATTTTGTTTGTCTTTTTTATGTCTGCTCTTCGGTTCCTAGAGAATCGCACAACAACCCTTTGGAGACTTCTCGACCCAACTACGACGGAAACAAATACAGTCTGTCCCAAGATCAAAGAAGAATTGAAGGAGCATATTCGATTCGCTCGTTGCGTGGGCCACAAGGCAGAACGCAACGCTCTAGAGTACTCCCTCCATCTCAAATTACTATTTGTTTTGGCTTTTCTAAGTATATAGCTTTTGTTACGTATCTAGACATAATATGTATCTTCGTGCATAGTAAAACCAATGTATCTAGAAAAGTTAAAACAAATAGTAATTTGGGACGGATGGAGTATTTCGTAGCGATATGAGCACAATACCTGAAGTGCTCATGAAGTAAACAGAGATTACATTTCATGTCAAGTTCTTTACTCAGGTGCCTATCATGTTCAAGTTTTATAAAGGGTTAGAATTGGGGTTAAAGTGTCTTACGGTTGATTTCTTCTCCGCCCGCTGCTTCTTTCTTTCTTTCTTTCTTTCTTTCTTTCTTTATACTAGACTTGAGTGCGATAGAAGCAATGCTTTTCCGCTTTAATTATTCGTGGGATATTTGCATGCGCTAGCAGTGGATTTAGTTCGTTATAAGTTTGTCCCACTACTTTGCTCAAACTGTGATCAAGATCGACGTATTCCCCAAGAGAAAAAGAAAGGATGTGCGTCGTCGAGGTGAAGGATACTCGGTCCTCACCCATTCATTAATAGACGTACTCGACTCCCCTCTCCATCACCCCACCATCCTCCTTACCCAACACAAGAAAGCGCCCTTGCTTGCTTGAATTAAAGAGCGAGAGCGAGCTATAGAGGTCATCTATCAATTCTTGCACGTACGTACGTGATGCATACCAACATCTCAAGTGCTCTGGATTGGTTGGACATCTGGAAGCTCCGTGTGCTTGTCCTTGCAAGTACCGTAATCCAGGTGTTCCTCCTCGTCTACGGCTCGGCACGAAGAGCCCCAGTGGAGCGATGGTTTAGGGTATGCATCTGGCTAGCGTACCTCGCTGGGGATTCCGTGGCAATCTACGGCCTGGCCACCCTGTTCAACCGCCACAGCCGGGCGGCCCCGGTGCGGTCCACGCTGGAGGTGCTGTGGGCGCCCGTCCTCCTCATCCACCTCGCCGGTCAAGAGCAGATCACGGCCTACAGCATCCAGGACAACGAGCTGTGGGGCCGGCACGTCGTCACCCTGGTGGCCCAGGTGGCGATCGCTCTCTACGTGTTCTGCCAGTCGTGGTCCGGCGAGAGGAGGCTGCTGGTGGCAGCCATTCTGATGTTCATCATTGGCATCTACAAGTTCAGCACCAAGCCCTGGGCACTCAAGAGGGCCACCTTTGGAAACCTGGTCGGCTCCCCGGCTAGCGTGGCCCGAAGGAAGAAATTGACCGGATTCAGCCGTCGGGGCTCAGGCTTCTGGACGGCATTGACGACACCCATAGCGACGCTGCGGAGCAAGGCCGAATTGTTTCTTTCTGATGACCTTGAAGAACGCAGGGCATGGCTACAAGCCTGGGCTGAACAAGAGGAAATAGAAGCAACAGAAGAAGAGCTCAGCCTCTGTGCGTACGTGGAAAAGGCCCAACATGCAGCAGATGGCCCAGCTTCGCAGGTTTTCCTTGCCCAGACCGAGGCATTCGCGGCGGACCTCCTTGTCCCCTACTCTCGCCGCCTCAAGATTCTGCAGTTTATGCGGAACATTGCTTGCAAGAAGAATAGATCTGCATTTACAGTTAGGCAGGGGCTCGACGAGGTCTATTACCGCCTGTACACCAGGGCGAAGGTCGCCTTGACACCGATCGGCATCAACCTCCGGCTCCTCACCTTCTCCCTGGCGGCCGCGGCCATCGCCTTATTCGCCAGGACGCCAAAGCCCCACGACGATGGGGCCGACGTCAAGGTGACGTACATCCTCTTCTGTAGCATCGCTCTTTTAGAGCTTCGCTCCTTCGCCAATATCTTGTTCTTGAAATTCTCGTGCGTGGTGTTTCCGGCTTCGTACAAACACTGCCACATGATTTACCAACAAAGCCTGATATCGAGCGTGGGCCGGAGGAGGAAACCCACGACTCTACTCGGGCTCGCCACGCTCGTCTCCTTGGACGACTTGGTCATCCGGCGCTGGTACATCACGCAGACGCCTGCCTCGGAGAGCATCCATGAGGCAGTGCTCGCCCACATCAACAAAGGGTGGGGCGAGTACATACGCGGCGACGCTGCCAAGTACAAGAGTTTCAACGCCCTGAGGGGCCGGTGGGCCGTGCGCAACCACCAGGGGTTGCGCAGCTACATTGTCAAGTGGCCGTTCGACCAGAGCGTCCTCATCTGGCACGTAGCCACGGAGATCTGCTTCCACCACGCCGACGTCGCCGGGGGTGCCCCGCGGAAGCTCGCCCGCGTGATATCCTGCTACATGGCGTACCTTCTCTCGGCGCAGTCCGAGATGCTGATGCTCGGGACCAGGCGCCACCTCTTCTCCACCGCCATGGACGACGTCGAGGTCATGCTGCGTTACAGCGATCTCGACGCCGCTAGCTGCGACGACCACAGCATCGGATGCGCCATCCTGCGCACGGCGCGGCGTGGGCCCTCGATGTACAGGGAAGACGTCGGGCCCCTCATCCCCAAGGCGTGCAAGCTCGCCGACGCGCTCCTCCAGCTCCAAGAGGAGGAGACATGGGAGATGGTGCAAGGCGTGTGGGTGGAGATGCTCTGCTACGCCGCCAGCCGGGGCCGGGGCTACCTGCACGCTGTGAGCCATGGTGAACGCTGGGAGCTGCTCAGCCGTGTATGGCTTCTAATGTGCTACATGGGGATGGAGACACTGGCCGACCGGCTGCAGAGGACGGGATATGACGACCAAGCTGAGGATGGAGGCTGCTAGTAACGTCAACGTCAACGTGACGTGCGTACCAACGTACAGGTTTGGCGAATCTTGGCCCTATCACTCGTTTGGCTATCTCAAGGACCTTCCCAGCTGCTTGATCGTTTATTTCAATTTCGTCTCTGCAGCCTGCTGCAAGCTTGCCGTAGTAAGCAGCTCAGTTAACTGTTTGCTAGCTTTTGCTGATTTCGTCTGTGTGTAATGGCATTGGCTGCCAATAGGTTATGCGCTCCGGACGCTTGCTTATTTCGCTTCTTACAAATAATGAACCCGTGTGTTTTGTAATAAATGGACGCGTGAGATACTTATGGTATATCATCTGAAGAAAACTGTGCGGCAGCGCACAACATTGTGTGTGGTTTGGACATTCTTTTACTCCGTCGTCTCTCTCCATCTTGAGTGCCGAGTAATATGTTCCCGTACTATTAGCAGTGTACATGTTAAATTTATTATTATTAACTAGCAAATATGCTCATGTCGTTGTGTCACATCCGGTTTTAAAACAAAACTAAGTACTACCTATATGTATACCAGGATCAAGTTTCATACATATAGTGATATCACAAATGAATAACAGTAACAATATCACGTAAAGGAATATAAATAATGACTTACGAGTCTATCAGAGATATACAACTTAATCCTGGAAATAAAGGCTCCAAACTTCATGTGCAAGTGGGAGACGGTGGCAGCGGGCGGCGGCGGCGTACCAGGGCCTGGTGCGTGCGGCAGCAGGTAAAATAGATTAGGGTTAATTACCCGGCCGTCGGGTGATTAGCTATATAACACTTGCTTAAGGGGCTAGTTATTGGGCCAGACCCTCTCTTAGGCATCGCCAACCGTCTCCCACTTGCACAAGAGTTAATTATGCAAGTATCCATGTGTTCCAATCCCTTAAGTGTGTGATCCTATAGGTTCATGCAACCAACGGACATGACTCGGAAACCATTTCCGATCAATAGTCAGCATTGGCCTCTAGCAAGGCATATTGACTTCCGAAGGTTCACAAAGATCATATATTGCATAACCTGTATCACTCGCCAATATTATATCCTTCTGCCACACGGCACCTATCCAAGTATAAGGAGAGTGAAGTGCTACCCTTATTCTTAGCTATTTCTCGCTCAGTGAAGAACTTTTCTGATCGACTAACCTTTAGTTGAGGCATGGCCATGCGGTTTTAGTTCATCACATCGAGAGAGCCTAGAGGAGTCTCTCCCTGAAACGGGAGGGGCAGATTTCTTCTTGACTCAGTACACCCTGCGACTTGCTTCAACCACATTCGAAAGCTGCTTTTATAACTACCTGCAACTTGCTTCAACCACATTCGGAAGCTGCTTTTATAACTACCTAGTTACGGGATAGCGTTTAGCAACTCCAAAATGCGATGCTCCACAATTTGGGACTCTGCACTGATCTCAGGTTAGAGGATGTAATATGCGTGTCATTAAGAGACTCATCGATAGCATTGTATTCGCGGTGTCTCGTAGTGGGGTCTATCTGGCACTGTGTTCCTAGCACATGCCTACATTGTTGGCGCAATATCCCATATTTCCATGAGCTGTGAAACAAGCTCATCCACCCAACACATGTACCAGATTCTCTATGTCACAGTCCCACATGACAGATGGAAGCTAGGGATCATTTTTAGTACAATGTCAATATTGTATCATGGAGTTTCACTAATGAATCACGTATTTGCTAATCACATATAATGACAAACTCATGGAACATATAATTAAAAAATGCAGATTCCAGACGTTGACATGATGTCATCATCTTATGACTACCTTTATGGAATACATCATCATAAGCCTCCCACTAGTGCTAGTTAGTTATGCTAGCATCTAATGCCCATTGACTTCGTATGCATCTCATACTTTGCTTGTGGGAGTGGCTTAGTCAACGGATCTGCAATGTTTAGGTTGGTGTGCACCTTGCATATCTTCACATCTCCTCGATCGATGATTTCTTGCATAGGGTGATATCGCCATAGTATGTGTTTGGACTTCTGGTGTGACCTAGAATCCTTTGGTGTGACCTAGAATCCTTTGCCAGTGTGATAGCACCACTATTATCACAATAGAGGTCTATCGGACTGGAGCAACTAGGGACCACGTCCAACTCAGAAATAAATTTTCTAATCCATACAACTTCCTTTGCAGCTTCCAAAGCTACAATATACCTGGCTTCTGTTGTTGAATCTACAACTATCTCTTGCTTGAAACTTTTCCAGCTTCACTACCCCACCATCGAGACAGAAGACATATCCCAATTGAGAAGCTAGCATCGGTGTAACCATTTACAACGAGCTCCTACGAACCTCCATAGACTAGGAACCTATCCTTAGTTCTTTGAAAGTATTTATGGACATTTTTTACTGCAATCCAGTGACCATCACCCGAGTTGGATTGGTACCTGCTCGTAACACTTAGAGCATACGCATTGTCTGGGCGCGTGCACAACATGGCATACATGATCGAGCCAATAGCCGAAGTGCATGGCACCCGACTAATCCTTTCTTGCTCATCAGGTGACGACGCACACTGAGTCTTGCTCAAGGTTACACCATGTGATATAGGTATGAACCCTTTCTTGGAATCATTCATGTTGAACCTATTCAACACCTTGTCAAGGTACATGCTCTGGCTCAATCCAATTAAGCATTTAGACCTATCTCTATAGATCTTTATGCCCAGTATGTAGGCTGCTTCTCCAAGGTCCTTGACATCCCTCATAAGCGGAATGTCATTCCCAATCAATAGTATGCCATCCACATACAAGATTAGAGACACGAGTGCGTTCCCACTAGCTTTCTTGTAAACACATGCCTCTTCTTTATTCTTAGAGAAGCCAAATGATTTGACTACCTCATCAAAACGAAGATTCCAACTCCGGGATGCTTGCTTTAGCCTGTATATAGACTTCCTAAGTCTGCAGACTTTTCTAGCATTTTGTTGGTTTTAGGCTGTGTCATGTACACATCCTCACTTAGGTTTCCATTAAGGAAAGACGTTTGATGTCCATTTGTCAAATCTCATAGTCATAATATGCAATAATTGCTAGAAGGATCCGAATAGACTTCAGCATGGCGACGGGTGAAAATGTCTCGTCATAGTCAAAACCTTGAATTTGACGAAAACCTTTCGCTATCAGTCATGCCTTATAGATGTGAACGTTTCTATTAGTGTCTATCTTTTTCTTGAAAATCCATTTACACTCAATGGCTCTCACACCATCGGGTGGATCAACTAGGTTCCAAACCTGATTCTCTCTCATGGACTCCATCTCGGATCGCATGGCACCCAATGGATCAAGGTAAAAGATGACACCCTGCTTTGGCAGACCCATCACCTACTAACAAGACCCTAATTGTGCAACTGTTGGAAGGGCATAAAATCTTACTTTTTCATGAGGAATTTATCATGCTCATCATAGGCTGTGCATAATAGTAATCATCACAGATAATCAAATTATTGTGATAGTATGGCCTTTTCTTCGTCCAACGAAAATGAGCACATGTCGACAACCGCCGGTCCGCACACCTACGCCGAGATGTTGCATCTTGAGCACCTTCTCCAAGGTGTCGATGAGTTACATAATCTATATTCAGCTAATACATGCTAGTAGCTAAATTAAAATTATAAATTACATCACAAGAGTGGCATGTAGGCTGAAAATGAATAGCCTCAACCCGACTGTAATAATTTGTGATACGCAGGCCACACAAATTTATTACACACTGATCATCATATGATTTTGAGGCCATACTTTCATATCATTCTCTGCAAAAATGAGTTAGGTGTTTCTACGAATGATGCAACACGTCCCCCATTTTTTTTATTAAAACACGATCTGGTCCCGTCAATCGATAACAGATAGAACAGATTTTTCACATGATGCCAGCAAGCTAACAGACATGGCGTTCTAGCCGACATAGCCATTCACACCGCGTTTCAACTGCTTCGCTACACGAACTCACAACCTTATGGTCAGTCACGCGACGCTCGCGCGCCGTCGTAAAGGCGGCTAGTTAGCCAGTCACATAATGAGGAAGTAAGAAGAGAGTAAAACAATTCAATCTGGCACGTAACGCTATTTGCTAAAACGATCTGATCTACAACTAACCGTGCAAAGTTTTTAATCTAGATCAAAAACAACACAAGCACAGCCTGGTACCACTGTTAGTGAACGCGGTATGCTACTCGCTAGCACGCAAAATATAACCGCGTAAACAAGATCACTTGTGAGTAGATGATCATAGATTAAACATTCGCTCGTCGCACGTCGCAGCGGAAGTCTTGATGATGCGCGAGTAGTCGATCCGATCATCGTCGAGGAAGTAGTCGTACGACCTGATGAAGTGCGCAACCTAGCGACATCTCTGCGACACTCCACACGTACGGGATGGGACACTCCACGACACATACTAGGAGATCCCCGCGATCAACCTTTGATCTGGGAGAACTGCAGCAGCACACCTCCAGGTAGGCGCGTGTGTGTGACGGCAGCAGCGGGCGGCGGCGGCACACCAGGGCCTGGTGCGTGAGACAAGTCAGCAGTCGTGCGGCAGCACGTGCAGGTAAAATAGATTAGGGTTAATTACCCGGCCGCCGGGTGATTAGCTATATAGCACTTGCTTAATGGGCCAGACCCTCTCTTGGGCATCGCCAACACTTACCACTGCACCGACAAGAGTGTATATGTTGGGTTACGAGGTAGGCTACACTAGCGCAAATCAAAATTTCTACCGCGTAAAACTAGGAAGAACTGCCGTATAAGGATCACGGGATTACCACTCGACGCACTACTGGTGCGGAAGATGTAGATTTGCGTCGATGCAGTGAAGACGATCAACGTAGTCGTACGTAGTCGATCAACGTAGTCGTACGTAGTCAATCACGTCAACGTCCAGCAGCTCCTCAGCAGCTCGTCCACATGCAGCAAGATCGCCCTCGTGCCGCGGCTCGTCGTCGGCTCGTCGTGGCTCGTCGGCGGCTCGTCGTGGCTCGTCGGCGGCTCGTCCAAGTGCTGCAGGCGCAACACCTCCAAGGTATCCACACGTGCAGGGAGGAAGCGTCGCAAGCCGGACTACTAGATCCGCGAGTTGCAACAGGCGAGGGCGTGGGAGGCGCGGCAGATGTGTTTCGCCAAAAGGTGTAAACCCTAGGGCGCCCCCACCCCTCTATTTATAGAGGTTCCTAACGGGCCTCTGGGTCCGAGGCCCATTAGTACTTCTAAACCTAATCCAACTCGGATCAGATCCGAATTGGGCTTCCAGCCCCTTAAGTGTGTGACCCTATGGGTTCGGATACGTATAGACATGGCCCGAGTACTCCTACTCGGCCCAATAGTCGGTAGCGGCATCTAGCAAGACGTGCCAACTCCTATACGCACACGAAGATCATATCAGACGAACCATCACAACATAATATACATGCTATTCCCTTTGCCTCACGATATTTGGTCTAGCTTCAAGCCGACCGCTCTTTCTCGATCCTGTGATTCGGAATCCCTTTGTAGGTTAACTCTTAACCGTACGTAGCATGGCCATGCATTTTCGGATCCGATCACTCGAGGGGCCCAGAGATATCACTCTCAATCAGAGAGGGGCAAATCCCATCTTGATTGACCATGTCTCATAGCATGCTTCTTGACAAACCCGAAAGCTACCTTTATAACTACCCTGTTACGGCGTAGCGTTTGATAGCCCCTAAGTAGGTCGATCCACATCTAGAATACATGCGACAATCTCAGGTCTAAGGACAAAGCGTATATGTTGTTTAAAGAGAGAACTACTTCTCGTGTTGGGTCAGTCCTAGAACATGTCTCCACATGTGTCCACATTATTAGTTCAACATCTCCATGTCCATGACTTGTGAAACATAGTCATCAACTAATACATGTGCTAGTCTAATATTCATGTGTGTCCTCACATGAACTCCGACTAGGAAAAACTTTAGAATAACCATACAAGTAAAGAGTTTCACATACAATTCACATAATTGCAAAAATCAATTCAAGTAGCCTTTAATGGATATTCAATGAACACAATATACAAATCATGGATACAAATGGAATATCATCATCTCTATGATTGCCTCTAGGGCATACCTCCAACAGTATATATAGCCAATGATACAAAACAAGTAGTCAAGTAGTGCTTAAACAGGATCCACGGAAAACAAAGTCTCAAGGTTTCAGAACACATACAGAAACCAAGCTACATCTCAATGTGCATAACATCAGAACAAAGTCCCACTTGATGATAGCTGTGCCGATGCCTTCCTTCGGCGTTGCAGGGATTTCTTATGAATCGTGCTGTCTGCTGATTGCATTTTTTTTTGGGGGTCCTCTTTTTTCGTTTTGGTTGCTCAAGGCAGGAGTTCTCATGCATTGAAGAGGATAAGCATAGTTCAGATACATGGCCTGGTTCTTTAAAATACGAGTCTACATAAACCTTGTCGCAGGAGGCTCCCACCTCAAAAAAAAAAAAAACCTTGTCCCAAAAGGCAATACATATATAGATGACCTGATCCTTGTCCATACTCGATACTGCAGGCTAAAAAATCAATATACTCGACAGAATATATCGAAGTAAAATATAATCCACTTGTTCTCAGTGTTTCAAATGAAAGCATGGCCCGAGTCATGTATCGACGTCATGAATTCAAATCTCCCTGAGAAAAATTCATTCGAGAGCATGAGACGACGAACGCAAAGCATGCATGGAATGGACATATATATACTAGAACATTTCAGTTTCAATTCAATGTCATACTCGAACATATATACTAGTGAGTAGTGTAGCAATGGCCTTCCTGATTGACAAGGCTGAACAGAGAGTACTAGAGGGAGAAAATGAAACTGCCAGCACCCACCAGGTCCCGCGCAAATACACGACTGGGCCGATAAAGGCAGTTAGGTATATAGACCATTAGGAGCTGCTCAGCAGTCAGCACCCATCAGGTGATGATGATGGTTCCTCCAGCTTCAGAATAGGTTTGTTTTCGTTCTCCTTAAGCTCCTTCTCCAAGTGTTTGTTGAAGGTCTGGTCATAGGATCCACTGAGCCAGACTTCCTTCAGAGATTCCAAAGACTGTAGACCAGAGAACAGTAGAGATGAAGACACACCACAGCACCGAATCTTCAGGATCACAACGTCTACTCTGGAGCCAAACTTTACAGCCTGTAATCTGGAGTTGCATGCTATCTCAAGGAAGTAGATAATCCATGTACCAGGTCTCTGAGCAATACTCCAACCGAAACGGAGCTCTCCACCTTGAAACTCTGCCAACCGAAGACGTAGACTACGTAGATATCGTAGAGTTAGAATAAAATCTAGTTCCTGCTGAGGCAACGTTTTCATCTGTAAATCCACTTTCTCAAGTCTAGGCAGCTGCAAGCACATCTGCATGATCCATGATGGCAACCTGTCAACTAGCCCGTACAATTTAAGGCTCCGTAGCTTCTCCAGAGGCGACGAGATGTCGGCCATTAAACCAGCAGCTTCATTGTCTTGGTTTGCCTGCATTTTGAGTGACAAGGATTCCAGATGGACGAGACGTGAGATGTCTGAGAAAAATTTCTCGCTGTTCTTCCGGTTAATGCCGGACACTCCAAGCTTGTGCAGTTGGGTAAGGTTCTTGAGCTCCTCCAGAATGCTATCCTCGTCCGAAGCGTGGATGTTAACAACACCCAGCGTGTGTAAGCTGGAAAGCTTCCCAATCCCTCTAGGAACCTTGATGCCGCTATGAGAGCCATGACGGCGGTGTATGGTCAGCTTTGACCCCAGAGTAGCACATGGTCTGCCCATTTGCGCTGCTGCCTCTGCCGCTGATGGGTTCTCTGCTGCTTCACAAGCTTGAAGATGCTTGTTGGTACCAGCACGAATGTACTGCAGCTTCTCTAGCTCGATGATGCTCTTTGGTAGCTTGCTTACAGATGTTTCCCTGATATCCAGAGTTTGGAGCTGCTTCAGATCTCCCAAGGAATCCGGCAGATGAGAGATTTCTCTGCATCCCCTTAGGAGAGGAACTTGAGGCGGGGCAGCAGCTTCACCATCTTCTCGACGTCACCATTTGTAACACCTGAAGATACGTCCTCTAGATCCAACACCCGGAGCAGCCTCATCCTGTCAGAGATGATGAATGTTTCCCACTTACCAAACACAGTCAAAGACCGTAGCAATGAAAGGTCGATGCTCTCAAAAACATTTCTGTCTCTGTCCCAGCTATTGTCTATGGCAAGGTGCCGTCCTGTGCGCTGTATGTTCTTTCTGCAGTGACCCTCAAGTTCAAAGACAAGGTTCTCTTCCATTAACCGTGAGACGATGTATTCACGGAGGAAACCATTGACTTGGCACAAAGGCATCCTCGTGTCATCAACACTTGTTCTTGGCTTCTGGATCATGCTTAGATCGACGAGATTGGAAAACGACCTCTCCCCATTCTCCTCTGCAGTGCTTTCTTTGTTGTCTCTAAAGTACCCCTCCGCTATCCAACGCCTGATCAAACGTCTCCGCCGGATGGTGTGGTTCACAGGGAAGATTGACAGGTAGAAGATACATGGCTTCAGGGAATCCTGACAAGATTGAAAGTAGGAAAGCAACCAGGAAAGCACGTCTTCTAGACTTCGTGTGGCCTCCAACTTTGACACAAGGTTATCTTGTAATTTTATGTCGCGAACCATATTCGATGTCTCAGCTACAGCACATATGACCTTGGGAAGTCCACCACATTTCTGCAATAAGATATGTCTTGCTTCATCATTCCGATGCTTTGTTTCCAAGTTCTTATTCTCCCAGAACCACCAGCGCTTATTAGTTGCTACCAGCTGTTGTTCAAACAATATAAGGACCAGTTTATTTGTTAAACCAAGAAAAAGCAAAGCATAATATTTTATTACTATTACTAATTAGAGCCTCCACGTGAATTCTGGTGAGAGGCATAGAAAAAATTCTAGTAATTTTCACAAAATTAGACACGTGTGAGTATCAATTCAGTAGACTGTAATCATCATTGGTCGCTGGATCTATTTTGTTTTTTCTAGAAAAATTACCCTCAGCCACTATGAAAGTAGCATAAAGTAACACCCTAAATCGATATCTAAATTATCCAGATTTTCCATATGAAAGGTAATATAAAGTAATCCTCTATACCTTCATCTAAATTACCCACCAATATTGTCATTACAGAAAATAATATAAAATTACCCTCTAAATTTGCATTAAAGTTCCCCACCGCCGTTACTAAAAATAAAATAAGTATTTCTCTAAAATATAATGTAACCCCTACATATGCATCTAATAGCTACTTTCCTTTGTCATTATAAAAAATATCTCAATGTGCTCCTATGTATGGTTCTTGTTACCCCACTTATAATATTATTAATATAGGAAAAGATAACTCAAGGTATACATGTGTCACCCTACAGACCACATATACATGTATGCAGGAAGTGGTGAGCATATCGATTTTCATGTAAAAAATATAGCTCAAGCTAAGGTTTCAACTAAGCCTATGCCATCCAGATGCAACGCAGTGAAAAGGAAACAAACTATGGATGAAGATCAGAAAGCATACATATTAATTGGAAACTAAATTAGTCTATCACAACCAGATAAACATAAGAATGTATGGACTCCCTCCATCCTAAAAAATAAGTCATTCCATGAATTTTAGGACAAATTAATAATGATATATAAAATGACTTGGATTGTCCTATTTATTATCTATATTTAGTGCTAATATATTGATTGTCGCAAGCTCAGAATGACTTTTTTTGTTAGTGCTATCTATATTTAGCACATACTTAATAGAGTAACACAATGACATTTTTGGAACAAATTTTGAAGTCCAAAATGACTTTTTTTGGGACGAAGGGAGTATATGAGTATTTTGTTAGAATACGGATAAACGATAGAAAGTGAGTAAAGATAAGCACTTTTGATTGGGAACAGGGCCCATATTTTTTCTTAAATTGCTGACATCGTACCACTTTTAAAATCACTAGCCCTTTTGTAGGAGCAGCAGTTGAAAGACTGGAGTATTACAAAAACTCTTACTTTCTCTGTTCCAAAAAAATACATCACTCTTTAATATATAGTAGCACAAAATTATGAGAGGTATAGAAAAGATTTCGATTAGAATTAGTCACCCCTTAATCAATACTCCATCGCAGTACGAGTGGTTATAGCTATCAGTCCCGAAGCTTTGGGTGAGGGTGCGGTTCCTTGCTACGCCACTTTTTTTGCATGCCCGGCTTTGGCACATTATTTTTCCTTCACGCGCAAATTTTTTTTCATTCGCGCGCACTGCAGTTTGCAGCAACGGCGCTTTAAGGCCTTAGGGCTATTTATACCCCCACCACTCACCCATTTGGAGTAGCTGGAGTGTGTAGGAGTCCATTGGATTGCTAGACACGTCAAGAAAACATTCATGCCACCAAAGTGCTAAAAGTGATTTATCTAAGACTTAGCACATGCTTTGTGAGAGTGATTAGTGCTAGGATAGGCCTAGAGATAGGAAGAGCGCAAGGTGTGCCTACCTTGTGATCAGGTTTTAGAGTGACCACAAGTGTACAAGAGGTGTGCTGGTGCCTTGAAGCCTTGGTGGCTCGTCGGCAAGTCTTAATTCGACCCTCCGGCTTGGTGTGGAGCGGCGTCAACGACCGTGTGCGGGCGACGTGGAGACCCCCTTCCTTCGTGGAGAAGCTCCTTAGTGGAGATGGCATCAAGGTGACTAAGAAACTTGGCATGTGCCTTAGTGGTCTAGCCTTTGTGGTAAGTCAAGTTGTGCCTTGAAAGAGACTTGGTGACCGGGAAGCAATACTCTTGTGTGAATGCTTCAACAACATGAACTAGTGGTGGCTTAGTGCCTACTGATACCACAGGATAAATCATCATGTCAAGGGTTTGCTTCCTCTCATCTCCTCTTTATGTTTCCGCAATTCATTCTTGTAACTTGTGTGCCTTTACTTTCCTAGAGTAGTATCTTGATAGGATTAGCTATAAGGTGCAAAAATTGTTTTGGGATGATGGTTTCATACTAGATCAACCTTAGAATGCACATCTAGATAGAAATGATCTAGTTTTATTTCATGAAAAGTAGTGGAAGACATAGGTTAAGTTTTTAGATTGTCTGATTCACCTCCTCCCCTTCTTAGGTTATGAGCACCAATTCCTTTCAAGCATCGGTCAAAATGAATGCATGCGCAGGGTTGGGCGTTGTGCAGAGGCGGCATGCGCAGTTTAATGGCGCGCATAGGGAGTTTGATGAGCCGACCGCGCAATTAATGGGCAATCTTAATAAGGGGTAAAACAGTCCAAATGAAGTGGTGGCTAAAACGTCAGGAATGCTTACTTCATCTACTAAACACAAATATAATGGCAGCACAACAAAGAGGTGGCTAAATGCTGCCTTGAAATTTTGATGGACACGTATGATTAGGCTAATCCCAATTACGAATTTCATATCATCGTTTCCAAGATAGCCACATATAAGCAACAAAGGAATGCCACATATAAGCAACAAAGGAATGAAATAGTGTTTCAAACTACCACTCCCAATGCATAATTTCATGGTGTTGTTTTCATAGGATTTAATTTCATGACTCATGAAGAGTTGGTATCTATGTACATGTGGTTTCATCTAGATAAAACTAGTTTCATCTCTCTATTCTTAAATTTGATTCCATGTCATTAGGAAATCCTATTATTCTTATGTTGCATACTAATTAATGAGAATGAAATTATCTATTGGGAGTAGTCTTAGTGAAGTAGTGTCAAGCAGGCGCAGGAGAGATGCTATAGACGGCTACAAACGGATAGTCCTAGTGCTCCAGCTAGGATGGTGTCCATGTCATTAATTACAGTATCACCTAGGATCTTTTGGCTTATGTGGCGCTCTATTAAATGAGAGAATAGAGAGAGGACGAAGCCGTTTCACATCAAGACCCTATTCAACGAGCAAACCTATGCACTAGACACTATCAAGTTTTGCATTATGCCAGGGGTAGGTGTGTTCATAATAAGTGGAGAAGAGATTGCGTGAATATTAATTACTTGAACTATGGATATGCATGATGCACCGAAAATAATAGTGTCTAGAGTGATGTGCATATGACATGGACACATATAGAAACTACTTGGTAGTATCTGCACTTAGGGATCAAGATCAAAACAGGTGTAATATATTCTCTTTTTGAGCCTGACGTAATCCTCACAAGATACTTTAGAAAAAATAGATAAATTCTAGAAATTCTCGTGGAACAATAAGAATTATCTAGCCATCAATTCATGATCATTGACAATAATAGCTATTGGAACTATTTTCGTTTCTAATAAATTACACACATTTGCCATTATAGAAAATACCTAAAGTAAATCCATATATTTATATCAAAATTATCCACATCTTCCATTATGACGAATTGTAAACCCCTCCAAAATCTACTTTTGGCCTAATTCCTCACGTGGAATGGGCCCGCATACGCAGAGCACACCTTTTGCACTTTTTTCCTCGCTTTGTGTAAAAAAGATTAACCCAGAGATGCTATATTCGGAGTGACTGGATTATAAGCAAGCCCTCATCTCCCTAAACTTCCAAGTTGTTACTAAATCCACCAACTACAACTACAATTTGCCCACATGGGCCAACAACATACTATGATATATTGGGCAGGGGTTTTATATTCACCCCACCTTAAGGGTGACACCCTCAGCAACTCACCACATACGCATCGGACTTCCAGAACCACCCATCAGTACACGACCATGCCACAGGCCTAGCCACGCGCACATGCAGTGAGGGTTAATGCTCTGATACTATATGTAACACACTACTCAAAAATCTCCTTATGGCCTAGCTCCTTACATGGAATGGGCCTGCATACGCATAGCACCTCTCTTACACTTTTGTTATCGCTTCGTGTGTAAAAGGTAAACCCGGTATTTGGAGCGAAAAGGATTATAAGATGGCCCTCATCCCTAAACTTCCATGGTGGTACTAAACCCACTAACTACAACTATAATTGGGTCACATGGGCCAACAATATCAACTAATATGGTGTATTAGACTTCTGTATTACACGAATAACCTAATGTAATCGTTTAAATCTTCATCAATACCCACCTCTCTAACATTTTGCAAAATAACCCCTAAATCTTTATCTAAACCAGACACATGCGATTATGAAAAATAATCTAAAAAGTAACCTCGAGATTTGCATCTAAGTTACCCACCTCTATCATTATTAAAGTAATCCTGTATATGCTTCTAAATTATCCTTTTTGTCATTGTTAATAATATAAATAAACAACTCAAGGCATAAATGCTTAAGTTGTGTCACCATGTAGAACAGGTACACATGTTTGCAAGAAATGATTAACAATTATGATGACTTCAGCACAAAATCAAATACACATGGAGGATGTAAAGGGGAAAACTATGAATGGGAATGAAGATACATATAAAGTAATTTGTAATTAAAAGTTTATTATAACTAGATAAAGATTACAAAACAGTATTGTGTTATATTAGGAACAAATAAAAGAGCAAAGATAAGCACTTAGGTATTACCCTACGTTTACCCACAAATTTCTAACATTTATATCTCTTAAAATTACTAGCCTGTGTAGGAGCATGGGTTGATATACTAGTATTGCTATTGTATGTAATGGTGCATGAAGCTAAATTAAACAAGAGAAATTTGCACATAAGATGTGCACATTTTTTTAGGCATTGCATTCGTTCTATGTGATGGAATTTAGTTGTAGATAGGGATGGATTCGGATCGAATATGCATGGAATAGAATTTGGATAGCACTATTTACCACATTTTAATTCGAATTCGGATACAAATATATGAATCTTATCGAATACGAATACAAAATGGATAGCTCAAATTCAGATTCACATTCAGATACTTAGTTGATTTGACAGAAAATGTCATAGTGCGTATTAGCTTACTTTATGGGTGTATAACACATGTATAGATAGGTTATCTGAAAAACATATTTGTTATAGATATTTAAATATATAAATATAAATGTAAATGATTTTTTCATAAATATTATAAAATATTTAATAAGGAAATTAATATAACAATAAGTATCATACAATTTCTTGATTGGATAAATAAATTAAATATTTAAATCTATATGATTATCCATGTTAAAGTTAATTAAAATTTATTTTTATTTATCATTATTAATATTATAATTAACATAATTAGTCATTTTTCATATAGATACTTTTTAAATTGATTAAAGGTGTACCTCATTTATCATTAGTAATTAGTCAAAAAGATAAGTCACATTATTCTTTGTGGATACGGATAATGTGGGGTATTTCATATTTTTCTCATATACGAAAGTGGAATCGGATAGAGAAAATTACTAAAATCAAATCCTGATACATCCATTTAATATCCATATTAAAATCGAATACGAATATGGATATCCACATTTACATTTTTGTCGAATATGGATAATTCGGATTTCCAGACATCCATATCCATCCCTACTTGTAGAACAGTGTAATACTTCCTGATCATATAGTCCCTTTATCCCAAATTAAGTGTACTTCTAGGATTATTAAGACACATTAGTAGTCATGAGAAGTGACCAATATGCGCCTAATTAATGCTGTTAATTTTCACATGCACCTTAATGAACCATTCCTTGGAAAGGAGAAAAACGAAGCACTTAAATGCACATGCACATTGGAAAGGAATGAATAAGGAAATTAAACGGACATGCACCTTGAAAAGGTAAAAATATAAATGCACATGCAAATTATCCCTAGCTGGTCCAAAAAGATAGAAATGCATTCCTTGTGGGACAAATTTTGAATGCTAGAGATGCACTTATTTTGGGAGAGTGAGTACCTGATCGAAGAGTTTAATGGCTTCACTAACTTCTAGACCTTTGACGTTCCACACCTTCTTACCTTTGACCTTCCACATCTTCTTGTGGTCTGTTGCACAGTAATTGGCAACACTTTCTTCATTGGTAATTATTATGACAACGTTTTTGTTTTCTTCACCGGAACTGGTTTCAAATCTGAAATCCAAGTTTCTACTTAGGACCTGTTTGGTTTCCTTTGCTTATCCATAAGCAACTTAAAAATAAGCAAATAAGTTGCTTATAACCCAAACACTCTTGCTTATAGAGTTGCTTATAAGTTGCTTATGCATAAGCAAATAAGCAAGTTTTGAGTTGCTTATGGTTGCTTATGGGACACTTTTACACCCCCTACTCTCATTCTCTCTCCTCTCTCCCCTTTCTCTCTCCTCTATCCCGTGTCTCTCTCCTCTATCCCGTCACCACCGAGGCCCATCGCCGGTTCCGCCCGCCGCCGCCGCTGCGCCGGCCGCCTCCGCGCCGGCCGCCTCCATTGCGCCCGCCGCCGGCCGCCTCCGCGCCGCCCGCTGCGCCCGCCGCCCGCCGCCGGCCGCCTCCGCGCCGCCAGCTCCCCGCCCGCCTCCGTGCCGGCTGCTGCCGCTGCGCCCGCCGCCCGCCCGCCTCCGCGCCGGCCGCTCGCCTCCGCACCCCGCCGCTCCCGACCCGCCTCCGCGCCGCCGCCTCCGCCCCCAGCCGCTCTCGGCCCGCCTCCGCGCCGCCGCCTGCGTCCCCCGTCTCCGCACCGGCCGCTCGCCACCCTGCCTCCGCACTGGCCGCCTCCGCCCCCCGCCGGTTCCCGGCCCGCTGCCCGCCTCGCGGTCCAACGGCTCCCGGCCTCCACCCCCGCAACTTCGCGCCCCCGCTCGCGCCCCCCTCGCGCAAGGACCAGGAGGTCCAGGACCCGGGTATTGACTAGGGGTAGTGGAAAATGGGATGGCAGGGGTAAATGTGTCAATAGCAGTCTCATTTATTGCAAATAAGCAACCCAAACCAAACACCTAAGACTTATAAATAAGCAACTATAATAAGCAAATAAGCAACTTATAAATAAGCATCCATAACCAAACAGGCCCTTATCAAGTCCCATTCATCTTTGGATCGCAAACCATCGATAACAATGAAGTAGGGGCTGTTTTCTTCTCTCTGCAGATATTCACGGCACCCTTGAATCGGATCTTTGATCGTTGACATCACCTGGTGGTCTTGGGAATCAGGATTGATTTCTGAAAGCAAGTTCCTCGACAAGACCCTTAAATCGAATGGACGGGATACATTGACCCAACCAAACTTACAAGAATCGGTAGACCTGCTTTCCTTCATGCGGCGGTAAAAGTGTTGGATGAGAAATGACTTGCCAACACCAGTCATCCCCCACACTGAGACCACGCCGCCTTCTGGACCGGCCGTGAGCCAATGCAACCAGCTTATATATCTGTATCACGACCAAAACATGTTTGATGACTATTTGACCATTCACGTGCAGTTTGTTCCTTGTTGACGGTACTACCCTCCACTTTTTTCGCTACATCCTGCAAAGAAAGAGCAGTGTGGTCCAGTCAGGTTGATCATGTGGAGAATACCATTTTCACAGAGAAACTGTGCTCGGATTGAAGGAACTGGCTGTATTTTGCACATACTATATGAAAGCGCGCTATAAGTGATGTGGTATTAGTAACGGGCGTTGATGACGACCTTTACCGGTAAGTACTCTTGGTCGGGGGCCCGACTCTTGTACAACGAGGCTAGTTACCTTGGTTGGCCCAAAGATTAATTACCTTGTACAACGGACTTTGTCATGACGCATTATTACTAAAAATACATGTAACGGGCCTTATCTACGCCGGGGGCGGAGCCAGGATTTGATAGAGGGGCAAGTCCGATAACAATGCTGACAACAACTATACATGACTGAGAACGCTGCCCGCTCGAGTTTGATCCCCGGGGGGATTTACTCCCTTACATAAATAAAAAGTCTGCAGCCTCTCTCGCGTGGATCTAGCCACAAAGGGAGTGCGACACGCCCATCGCCTACAGAAATCATAATTGGTTCCGGTGATCTCCAGAAGGACGTGGTCTTCGTATCTGTGCGTAGTTTGTAGGTCTTCTTTTACGTGTGTAGTGTGAGTGTGTGTGCGTGTGTAGGGTAAAGCATGCGTGCATGTATGAACAGATGCTACAGTTGTACCCAGATGAGAGGCGTCAAGAAACAGCTATACATGACTGTATATAACCACATATACTTATAACTACTTAATTAGCTAGAAGACATATAACAAGGGAATCCACATATGTTTGTGAAACAAAAGAAATTTATTTGTCTATAATCAGCTCGAAGTGTAGGAGAATAAAATAAGATAGCGTATGCTTGCCTACACAAAAGAATTACAAATAAATTTCCTTATTTTATTCCCTTGCTCCCAAGTTGTGCTTTCTGTGTTATTTTAGGCAATAGGATCAGATCCCGAACATGGGATCTTGCTCAAACATTTTTGGCCACACCAACTTATAGGACCAATTTTTGGTAGATCCCGAAGGGCTTAGGACCAATTTTGCTGGTACATTGGGAAAAAAAAGCCCCCGCGTCGCTCCTGGGGCGGCTCGGGCAGCAACCGCTACCGGTGCCGCTGAACCACCTCCCCCTCCTCGTCCCTCCATGCCAAGGTCAGAAGTCCGGCAGGTGGAAGAAAGGCAGCGGTTGGGATTTCTGTCCACGGAGCCAGCAAATCGAGCCGGCATCAGGTTTTCGGCACTGCTGATGTCCCTGCGAGCGGATCCGTCACCTACGAGCGGATCTGTCACCTGTAGACTAGGTCGGTGCTAGGCTCGTGGGTGGACGATGCGCCACTTTTGTGGCACGATGGCGGAGATGCGAGGCCGCTCGGACGATGGCACCATCGGGCATGGTGATTGTGGTGGCATCAGATCCTGTGCCCTAGATGTTGGATCCGGCGTTCCCAGTGCCAGATCTCCGCGGGGAGTCAGCAGTTGGCGTGCGAAGGCCCGGGGCCATGCAGGCAGGCGAGCGCGGCGCCACGTGCAGCATGGGTGGAGTGGAGGTGTGGCGGTTTCAGCAGGGCACAGAGCTGGCCGTGCGGAGGCCGGCGAGGCGGTGGCTACAGGGTGAGAAGGAGGCCATGCGGCGGTGGCGGCATGCGGGGAGTGGAGTTAGCCATGCGACGACAGTGATCGAGATGGTGAAGCAACGGTGATCCAGTGGAGAAGGGGAGCGTGGATGCGGTCTGTCTGCAACCACATTGCCTAGAAGGGGGTGGCTGCGTGCTGGCCCGACCGCAGCAGCGTGGTGCCCCGTTGCAGCATGGTGTGAGCTGCGGCAACAACGTGCAGCAGTGAGCATTTACATCAGTGGTGGGGTGACATTGCTGTCGTCGTCCAGCTATGTGTGGTGGGGTTCACCAAGATGAGGTGCCATTGTCTCTGGAGGCTTTGCATCTGTACACGTGGTGCAACTGAGATTCCAATGGTGGCAAGGCAAAGGTGAAGTTAATGGAGCGGCTCGGTGGCACCATGTCACCCCTACTAGCGAAGTAAGTCTGTAACTATGGCATGGAGTCCAGCGGCGGAAGTGGCGAGGACCCCGTTCTCTTTAAGGTGATGTGTCCGAGGAGTAGTGTGCTGCGTTGGATGTGGCGAGGCCCCCACATATTGGATTTGCTTTGGACGATCAGGATCTTGTGCGGTGCTTTGGTCGTTTGGTGTGAAAAGTGTTGCAGCGATACTTTGGCAATGGGTCCTGCATGGTAGCGGCCTTTTTGATGTGGTGCGGTGCTCTACTCCTTTGACTTCTACTGACGCAAGGTCATGGATTGAGAGATCGATGATTGTGTGTGCGTGACCTGAGGACGATGGCGGCATGGAGCCATGGTGGAGGAGTCATGGTAGCTATACAGGTTGGAGGGGACTACAGCAGCCAGCAGTGCAAGGCAATGTTTGGTTTGGTGTGGGACATCATCGAGGACGACAACCCTTGTGATGAAGGCTACTTTTAGCATAACCTTCCGGGTATTGTGATGCGGCGAGGTGATCAATGGTTAGTTGTATCTCACCTGTGGAGTGTTGTTGGGGTGTTGTGTGACGTGGTTGAGGTCCGAGTCCAACCACCCACTGTCAGTTGTCGCGTGTTGTTATGACACTTGTTGTAGTGGTAGTTTTTTTTTTCTTTTGTTGTATTGCCCGGTCTAGGTTTACTTCTGCTTTTTAATATACTGGGCAACTCTCCTGCCTGGTTCATTTAGAAAATAAGTTTGCTGGTACATTGGACAGGCCTTTTTACGTAAGTACCACTACTAGAAAAGACGACATTAGTCCTGTTTGGTAGGGGTCAAAGATCCTGAAAATCTATCTGGGACTAATTATTCGAGACAAAAGGGGGTCCTTTAGTCCTGGGTCATTCACTCGGGACTAAAAGCACCAACCTGGACTAAAAAGTTTCCAAAAAAAATAAAAAAGGTCACCACGTTGGCCGCCCGCGCCCGCTCGCCGCCGTCGCATGCCTCCACCCGCGCCCGCCCTCGCCTCCGGCCACCCGCCTCCGCGCTTTGCCCGCGCCTCCACCCTCACCTCCATGCCCGCTCGCCTCCGCCCATGCCCGCCCACCTCCACCCTCGCTCGCACGTGCTGGCCGCCACCCACCCACGCCACGCCCGCCGGCCACCTGCCCTCCTGCGCAGAGAGGGAGGAGAGGATGAGGAGAGTGAGGAGGGGAGGGGGCGGTGGAGAGGATGAGGAGAGGAAGAAGATAAGGAGGGAGGTGCCGGTGGATAAGAAGAGTGCCACGCGAGATAAATTAAAGAAAGGAAGGGAGAGCAGTGTTGCGTGTGGGTAGGGCATTTTGTTTGGGTTGGAGCCGCCAATCGGGACTAAAGGCTCCCCAACCGGGACAAAAGATTTAGTCCCGGTTGGAATTTCCAACCGGGATAAAGAGGGTGGGGGCTTTTGTCCTAGTTGGAATTTCCAACCGGGATAAAAGGGGGGGCGTGGGTACCATTTTTTAATCCGTTACAACCGGGACTAAAGGGGGGCTTTAGTTCCGATTGGTCTTTACAAGTGGGACTAAATCCCCTCCCATGGGTGGGCTTAGGTGACTCCATTTTTTACCTGGGACACCGAGATAAAAGCACTTAGATGGAAAGTCAGTTCTCTAGTAGTATACTATGGCACTGTTTTCACATGGAAATGTGATTGGAGTATGATCACAATGGTTGCGCTAGAATGACTCAATGTTGTCCAACTGGCTGCACTTTACCATGATTTGTTCTACGATTTTTACACTGGTAGAAAACTGAGTATTAGTCCTGGTCGGTAGTGTGCAAATCTCCTAAAAAAACTATCCAGGATAAAGCAATCGAGACAAAGGGGGTCTTTTGTCCTGGGTTCCTCAACCGGGACTAAAGACTCCCTTTTATCCTGTTGGTATTAGTAACCAGGATAAAAGGGGTGGGGGCTGCACCTGACGTGGCAACCCCTTTTATCCTGGTTGGTATTACCAACTAGGGTAAAAAAGGGTCTGAGGGCTTTAGTTCTTTTTCAACCACCCGTGGGGACCCTTTTATCCTAGTTGGAGTTTCCAACCGAGATAAAAGACCCCATTTTAGCCCGGTTGGTGTCGTGGGCTTTAGTCCCGGGTTGTAATACCAACCGTGATTAAAAGGGTGATCTTTAGTCCCGGTTAGTTTTACCACCCGGGACTAAAAGTTCTCCACGGGTGGCTGATTTTTTCACCTGGGACTAAAGGGTCCCCCACGGGTGGCTGATTTTTGACCTGGATAAAAGGCCTCCTTTAATCCCGATTGCAAATACCAACTGAGAGTAAAGAGTGGTGCACCCTTTTTTTTCAGGTCTACTTTAAACCGGGAAAAGGGGAGGATGGAAAGTCAGTTTAGCAATGGACGTAGATAGCCATTGGTAACGGGAATCGAGTCGGTTACCCATATTGGGTGACAAATGATCAATCATCGGTAATCAGCACAATGCCCGTTACTGATAACAGCAGAGATGTAACGGGCAACAATAACGTCCATTAAGAACGTCGCATTACCAATGACACCATGAGGCATCTTTCACTGGGCCCACCTGTCAACATTGGTAACAGGCATAACATGAAGCCCTTTACCAATGATCATGTTATTCGTAACGGCCGTCATATGAAGCCCGTTACCAATGATCTTGTCATTCGTAACGGCCTTCATGTGATGCCTGTTTCCCATAACTATGTCATTACAGATAATCAGACATGTAACGGGCCGTACATGCCCATTACAAATGAGGCTCACATTCGTAACGGACGTTAGTGACATCCGTTACCAATAACATTTGTAACGGATTTTGTTGAGGTCCATTACCATTATCTTGTTATTGGTAACGGGCATCATTGCTGCCGAGGTTGGGCTAGGATCTAGAGGCCTCATTTGTAATGGACTTCAATGAAGTCCGTTCGTTACCTTCAAGATTTATTGAGGCCCTTTACCAATGCCGCGTTAACAAAGTCGGTTTCTCACGTAGTGTAGTTTACTAACTTTATTGTCAAAGTTCACACAACATGGAGTAAACAATGCTTTTGCGACTTGTTTAGTACTACTCCTTCAATTGTTTTTATTTTATGAAATCCTTCCATTGTTTTTCCTTGTCATTCTGTAGTTTAGCCTATTTTTAATTTTTCAATCCCTCATACATCAAATTGTGTATGATGAAAATAATACTAGCATAATTGGCATCCAAACTATAATCCTTACAGTTATACTATTATAAGCACAAGCCAGGAATACAATAACAAAAGATGTGTGTGTTGCAGATTTGCAGACCATGTTAATATATAAAACGTGGAAATAAATAAAAGATAATAAGGAGGGAGTAAATATTTTCCCAAAATAATTTATTATAATTCAAGCGTAATACGTACCTCCTTATAAACGACACGAACAGAATGATCGGCTGATAACTTTTCCAGCTCCGATATTCGGTATCCATGCCCGACGCACGAGCATGCAATTCCAAGGTGTCGCGTGTGCACAACGATGCAGCTGCCATTTTTATTGTCAAGTAGATAGACCCTAAGGGCCTCCCAGTCAACCATGGTAGACAAGTCCTCCAAGACAACTAGGTACTTCTGACTTATTTTCTTCTTGAACTCCTCAATGAGTACGCCGTCTGTCGCCACCATCACATCCAGGACTTTTACAGTCTTGTCTTGTTCTGGACAAGCGTTATTTTGGAACTGAGCCAGCAAGCTCCGGATGAACTCAATGGGATGTAAAGGATGCACCAGTTTCACCCAGGCTCGGCAATTGAAACTTTTGCGGGTCTCTATGTCGTCGTAGGCCTTCTTCATGGACATAGTCTCCAGATCGCTTCCTGTTCCAACCACTGAGAGTACTTTGAGTTGATGGACATCATCTGCTTCTTTCTCCACCTTGAACTCTTCATCACAATCATAATAACAATCATCATCATCTTTGTCGCCTGCAGGGATGGAGCCAGAAAATAGGAATGTATTAGGGGGCAAAATTAACACTTCTCAACATAATGAAATTTCATGTACATAAAAAGAGTTCACCTAGCAGATGGTGCGCTTGGTCCCCCTCAGCCCCTCCCTTCCTCTGCCTCGATTCATTTGTATTTTTCCCGCTGATCAACATAACAAGATCCACTTGACCGCTCTGCTTTGCTACATTTGTCGCGGAGCCAAGGATGTTTGGTTGCATTGCATTGGCAACAGCCTGCTGATGCGTCTGCTCCGCAGGCTTATGGCCAGAGTCACCAATGCGGTTGTAGCGCAAGTTCCGCTGACCCATGGCCTCGACCCTAGCCTTGAGCTGCTCTATATTGGCAACGGCAGCGTCCAGATCCTTCCCTGGCGGCGCAGCAGGCATGCACCACGGGAGCATCATGCGGCGCCACCAGTGCGGTTTGTGGTCCAGGTGGACAATGATCTCGATGCAATCCTCCACGTCTAGGGCCATGTTGCGTACCTGCCTCACCAAGGTCCTCGTCACATTGTCCGTGACGCGGTCCTTGACATCTTTAAGGAAGGAGTACATCATCTCGAACTCGTCCGAGATGGCCAGCAGGTCGCGCTGCACGCTCTTCTCCAGCTTCTCCTCTTCCTCGAGCTAAAGTTTAGTCCGTGTCACATCGGATATTCGGATGGTAATTAGGAGGACTAAACATAAGCTAATTATAAAACTAATTGCAGAATCCCTAGGCTAAATCGCAAGACGAATCTATTAAGCCTAATTAATCCATCATTAGCGAATGTTTACTGTAGCATCATATTGTCAAATCATGGATTAATTAGGCTTAATGGATTCGTCTCGTGATTTAGCCTAGGGGTTGTGAAATTGGTTTTGTAATTAGTCTATGTTTAATACTCCTAATTAGTGTCCAAATATTCGATGTGACAGGAGCTAAAGTTTAGCTCGGGGATCCAAACACCCCTAGTAGTGTTTTCTAGGTCAGCTGATTAATTATGATGGCATGCCACTCTAGTTTATTTATCCTCCCAAATTATTTACCTAGAATATACCATTCTAGTTCATTTTACCAACTTTTTAGATCGACCAAATGACCTAAAATATATATAACTTGCATCCCTAGCTGCGGAACAGCTAATTTGGACATTATTAAACATTTCACCATATATACCTGGGGTCCTATAAAAAAATTAATTGACGTAGACAAAGACTCAAACGGAAGTAGGACCCTGCTTATAAGCACGAAAGTATACTAGCATAATTGGCATCCAAACACTAAACCTTACAATTATACCATTATAAGCACAAGCGAGGAATAAAACAACAAAAAGATGTGTGTACAGCAGATTTGCAGACTATGCTAATATATAAAACGTGGAAATAAATAAGAGATAATAAGGAAGGAGTAAATATTTCCCGAAATAATTTATCATGATTTGAAACTTGTATCATTTGATGCATTGTGCTTGTGGCATGTATATGCTAAATTTGAACTTTGGTTTGTATGGGCTTCGGTCTGTGTTTGATGCATGGATTATATTTGATGTGCTTCTTCCAGCAACATCACTGGAGGTCTGTGTCTCAGAGCGGCGGTGATATGCACCACATCACTGCCGGCCAAAGACACGGATCGACGGTGATATGCGCCACATAACTGTTGGTTTGTGTCTCAGACCGGTAGTGAAACTTTATTCTTCACCGCTAACCACCGGTGAAAATGGACATTTTACTGCCAACTAATGACCACCAGTGCCTAAACTGGTAGTGATGAGGGGTTTAGGGCTGGCGGCGAAAACGTTCCTCTAGTAGTGGCAGTAAGTTTGCCTAATTCTCACCTCTCCCCTCTTAAGCTTTAAGAGCACCTATTTCTTATAAAAGGAAAGAAAATGTCATCTTGTTTGATCATCGTTCTGCACCAACTCCAATTGTGCTGGAACAAATAAGACGTGGAGTTGTGCCTTGCCGAGAGAAAATACGTTGAGCGACGGTGACTTGCACACCTTTAAAAGGATTATGTTCTTTGCTTCAGCTTCTATATGATCTTCTTTAGATGGGCTTTGTTGGCCTTTTCCTTTCTTGCACGCCTCTTGAAACGTTCCCAGCCTTGCGCTTCCACCACACACACCCACAAAAAACACATCAGTTCTTTGCTAAAGGAGGAAGCAGGAGAATTGAATCTGTGATTTAGCTAACGTGCATTGCTAGGAGAAAAACCTTGAGTGGGCTTTGTTGGTACTTTCATCTCTTGCACACCTTTTGAAACATTCCTAGCCTTGAGCTTCCACCACACAAAAACACACATATCGGTTCTTTGCTAAAGCACGAAGCAGGAGGATCTGTGCTTTAGCTAACGTGCATTGCTAGGAGAAATACTTTGAGTGACTATCGATGCTTGCACACCATGAAATGCGCAACATTTATGCTTGGGCCTCCATGCTTTGGCTCTGATCCTGTGAACTGTGGTCCTTCAACCTTTGCAGACTATTGAGGACTCCTTGCAGATTAATTTCACAAGAAGACACTCTTCCCTTGACGTCCATGAGAAAATTTGAGTTTTCGTCTACAACTTTGAACTGTCGACTGGAACTTTTACCAGTACAGAAGTTAGTAAGTAAAGGTTTAATTATTTTTTGACCTTGTAATAGTTTGTTTAACACAACACGCCACAACTTATTTATTTTCTTGGAACATTATGTTGCATCAAGTATTTCTTGGAATGCAATATTCCCATAGAAATTACATATGGACTGCATATTCTTGGACTTGCTTTTATTGGTGGCTTTTGCCAATTGATAGAAAAATTAAGTAAAATAAAACAAAAGCAAGTAGTAGTTCCAAAATAAGATGTTAATTGGCATTTTGTTCATTGATTTTTTTGTCAAACCTTGCTGTGTCACATGGTGTCGATGCATACTTGCATACTTTGGATCAATGTGTATATCCATGTTGTGGTCAAATGAAATCCTGCCAAATGGGACCTTAACCTTATGGGTCCGGGTGGGGCAGGAGTGCATCTGGTTACCTTAAAATTTGCAGAATTTTATAAACTAAGTAAACTGATTATTTGGTGTATCAAATTCATTCAAAAAAATGAAACAAACATCTTTCCTATATCAATCCAGGCGGGCGGGGCCCTAGGCGGCGTGGGTGCATGGGAGCTCAGGAAGCCGGCCATGGTTGAACAGAAACAAGGAGAGAATGAGAAGAGGGACTTGCCGGAAACGAAGCCCGATCCCGTGCATGAACGGCAAAACGGAACGAGAACGACGAGACGAACGCGTTGGTGCACTCACCTTTGGTCGAGGACTGACGGTTGTGCCGGATTTGCTCGTCGGAAAACTCGCTGTAGTTTAAAGATGCATATGTTCGGCGTCCAACTGCGGAAGCTAGGGTTGTCGAAATGAGGTGGGTTTGCGGCGTTGAAATAAGGACGTCAAGGTGATCACTGGAAAGTATTTATAGGTCAGGTTAGAGTCTGGATTTATCTTCCTTCTTTTTCTAATTTCGGGAATTAATTTCGGATTCGAAAACAATTCCAGAAAATCCTAATATCATAATTACATCACGAAAAATACTCCGAAAACTTCGAAAAATTCAGGAAAATTGCTGGAGATGATTCGGGACACAAGGAACCAAATAAAAGACTTGAAGATCCTGGAAGGATTTGTAGAACCATACAAAAAATGCATTAAGCTCTAGGAAAACGAGAATAAATTCCATAAAAAATTGGAAAATTCTCAAAAGAACCTCGAACGCATTTTAAAACCTTTTGCACTCAAGAAAAACCAAGATGCATCTGCATGAATGCACAGACGCAGAACAACATTATTTGATTTAGAAAAACAAACAATTATCAGGGTGTGACAAACCTTATGTTTTTTTCTCTCCTGCCGGTACTCTTCCTCTCTTTTGGCCATAATCGTTCATTCGTTTTGTCTTTGGAGTCGGTTACCCTACTAAGGTGTTTGGATCTTTAGTACGGACTAAAATTCATGCCACATCGAATATTTGGAGGCTAATTAGGAGGACTAAATATGAGCTAATTATAAAACTAATTACACAAATGGAGGCTAATTCGCGAGACGAATCTATTAAGTGTAATTAATCCATCATTAACACATGTTTACTGTAGCATCACATTGTCAAATCATGGACTAATTAGGTTTAATAGATTCGTCTCGCAAATTAGCCTCCATCTGTGCAATTGGTTTTGTAATTAGTCTATATTTAATACTCCTAATTAGTATCTACACATTTGATGTGATAGGAAAAAGAACCAAACGGGGCCGACTGGTGACCGTCCACCCAGCTTCGGTGATATTTTGGGAGCTTGGACTGGTGACCACCCAGCTCTGATGTCCTGTTGCCTTTTCTGGTGCTTGAGAGGCATCTTTGTACACGAACGACGAACCGTGTCTCTTATCAACACATTAAAAACCGCCACTGCCATTATTAATCTTGTTCAGTGACCGAAGCGGTCGTGATGTTGACATTGAGCATATGAAAATAAGGTGCGCTGATTCATTATAGATAAACTAAGTAAACCGATTATTTGGTGTATCAAATTCATTCAAAAAACGAAACAAACATCTTTCCTATATCAATCCAGGCGGGCGGGGCCTAGGCGGCGTGGGTGCATGGGAGCTCAGGAGGCCGGCCATGGTTGAACAGAAACAAGGAGAGAATGAGAAGAGGGACTTGCCGGAAACGAAGTCCGATCTCGTGCATGAACGGCAAAACGGAACAAGAACGACGAGACGAATACGTTGGTGCGCTCACCTTTGGTCAAGGACTGACGGTTGTGCCGGATTTGCTCGTCGGAAAACTCGCAGTAGTTTAAAGATGAATATGTTCGACGTCCAATTGCGGAAGCTAGGGTTGTCGAAACGAGGTGGGTTTGCGGCGTTGAAACAAGGACGTCAACGTGATCACTGGAAAGTATTTATAGGTCAGGTTGGAGTCCGGATTTATTTTCCTCCTTTTTCTAATTTCGGGAATTAATTTCAGATTCAAAAACAATTCCAGAAAATCCTGAAATCATAACTAAATCACGAAAAATACTCCGAATACTCCGAAAAATTCAGGAAAATTGCTGGAGATGATTCAGGACACAAGGAACCAAACAAAAGACTTAGAGATCCTGGAAGGATTTGTAGAACCATCCAAAAAATGGATTAAGCCCTAGAAAAATGAGAATAAATTCCATAAAAAATTGGAAAATTCTTAGAAGAACCTTGTCGTCGTCGTCCGAACGCATATTAAAACCTTTTGCACTTAAGAAAAACCAAGATGCATCTGCATGAATGCACAGACGCAGAACAACATTACTTGATTTAGAAAAACAAACAATTATCAGGGTGTGACAAGCCTTATGTTTTTTTCTCTCTTGCAGTTATCGTTCATTTGTTTTGTCTTTGGAGTCGGTTACCCTACTAAGGTGTTTGGATCTTTAGTCCAGACTAAAATTCATGCCACATCGAATGTTCGGAGGCTAATTAGGAGGACTAAACATGAGCTAATTATAAAACTAATTACACAAATGAAGGCTAATTCGCGAGACGAATCTATTAAGTGTAATTAATCCATAATTAACACATGTTTACTGTAGCACTACATTGTCAAATCATGGACTAATTAGGTTTAATAGATTCGTCTCGCAAATTAGCCTCCATCTATGCAATTGGTTTTGTAATTAGTCTATGTTTAATATTCCTAATGAGTATCTAAATATTTGATGTGATAGAAATTTTAGGAGGGAGTAAAGAACCAATCTGGTGACCGTCCACCCAGCTTCGGTGATATTTTGGGAGCTTGGACTGGTGACCACCCAGCTCTGATGTCCTGTTGCCTTTTCTGGTGCTTGAGAGGCATCTTTGTACACCAACGACGAACCGTGTCTCTTATCAACACATTAAAAACCGCCACTGCCATTATTAATCTTGTTCAGTGACTGAAGCGGTCTGTGATGTTGACATTGAGCATATGAAAATAAGGTGCGCTGATTCATTATAGATAAAACACATCTGTAAGATTAGGTACTGGTGAAAAGTTTATATGATCTTGCTATGCTGACGCTGACACGCTAGAAAATTGCGGGAATCTGACTAGTATCCGCGACACAATACTTTGCCACTGTGGTAATGCATCTCCAAACTAGCGTTCATTTGACTTGCTGTACAGGCTCCATCTTGGTGTACCAACCAATGCTCCAGAGATGCTGCAGGGCCAAATATACCTCTTGGCAATGGTAGTGATGAGCTGGTGAGTTTCGAATGAAATACAAGGGAACCATTAAAAGAATCTGCAAATTTGCGAAATGTCATGATAGTGTGGGGGTCCTATAACACCGGGAGAGGCATGTGTGTGCGTCAGCAGAAGAGGACACATGATCCTGTCCTTGTCAGCAAAGAGTAATGAATTGGACACAACATATATAGGCACACAACACAATCCACTTCTCCTGAAGATACGCATTCATGCGATTCATTGGATAACCACTGCACACACCCCCAATTACAATCAGACGTCGGTCGCTAGAACTCATTAATGACTAACAAACTGGAAAGTATCCACTGATCAAAACAAAGTCTCAAGGTTTCAGAACACATACAGAAACCAATTAAGCTACATCTCAATGTGCATAACATCAGAACAAAGTCCCACTTGATGATAGCTGTGCCGATGCCTTCCTTCGGTGATGTTGCAGGGATTTCTTATGAATCGTGCTGTCTGCTGATTGCATTATTGTTGGTCCAGCTTGCTGTAATTTTTTTTTTGCGTCTTCTCTTTTTTCTTTTTGCTTGCTCAAGAACAAGAACGCAGGAGTTCTCATGCATTATACAATACTCAATACAGCAACCTAAAAAATCAATATACTCGACAGAATGAATATATTGAATTTACAAGTATAATCCACTTGTTCTCAGTGTTTCAAACCATGGCACGAGTCATGTATAGACGTCATGAATTCATATCTCCCTGAGAAAAATTCATTCTTGGAGCCTGAGACGACGAACGCAAAGCACGCATGGAACATATGTATACTAGAACACATTTCAGTGTTCAATGCAATGTCACACTTGAACATACTAGTGAGTAGTGTAGTAATTCCCACTAGTTGCAGATCATGAAAGATTGCAATAGTATATACACCATCAGGAGCCGCTCAGCACCCATCAGGTCGATGATGACGGTTGCTCTGGCTTCAGAATAGGTCCGTTTTTGTTCTCCTTAAGCTCCCTCTCCAAGTGTTGCTCGAAGGCGTGGTCATAGGATCCGCTAAGCAAGACTTCCTTCAGACTTGACATAGACCGTAGACCATAAAACTGTAGTGATGAAGACACACTAGAGCAGCGAATCTTCAGGATCTCAATGTATACTTTTGAGCCAAACTTTACAGCCTGTAATCTGGAGTTGCATGCTATCTCAAGGAAGTCGATAATCCACTCACCAGAACTCTGAGCAATACTCCAACCGAAACGGAGCTCTCCACCTTGAAACTCTGCCAACCGAAGACGTAGACTACATAGATATGGTAGAGTTAGAATAAAATCTAGTTCCTGCTGAGGCAACGTTTTCATCTGTAAATCCACTTTCTCAAGTCTAGGCAGCTGCAAGCACATCTGCATGATCCATGATGGCAACCTGTCAACTAGCCCGTACAATTTAAGGCTCCGTAGCTTCTCCAGAGGCGACGAGATGTCGGCCATTAAACCAGCAGCTTCATTGTCTTGGTTTGCCTGCATTTTGAGTGACAAGGATTCCAGATGGACGAGACGTGAGATGTCTGAGAAAAATTTCTCGCTGTTCTTCCGGTTAATGCCGGACACTCCAAGCTTGTGCAGTTGGGTAAGGTTCTTGAGCTCCTCCAGAATGCCATCCTCGCCTGAAGCGTGAATGTTAACAACACCCAGCGTGTGTAAGCTGGAAAGCTTCCCAATCCCTCTAGGAACCTTGATGCCGCTATGAGAGCCATGACGGCGGTGTATGGTCAGCTTTGACCCCAGAGTAGCACATGGTCTGCTTATTGGCGCTGCTGCTGATGGGTTCTCTGCTGCTGCCACTGATGGGTTCTCTGCTGCTTCACTAGCTTGATGATGCTTGGCGGTACCGGCACGAATGTACTGCAGTTTCTCTAGCTTGATGATGCTCTTTGGTAGCTTGATTACAGATGTTTCCCTGATATCCAGAGTTTGGAGCTGCTTCAGGTCTCCCAAGGAATCAGGCAGACGAGAGATTTCTCTGCATCCCCTTAAGGAGAGGAACTTGAGGCGGGGCAGCAGCTTCACCATCTTCTCGACGTCACCATTTGTAACACCTGAAGATACGTCCTCTAGATCCAACACCCGGAGCAGCCTCATCCTGTCAGAGATGATGAATGTTTCCCACTTACCAAACACAGTCAAAGACCGTAGCAATGAAAGGTCGATGCTCTCGAACACATTTTTGTCTCTGTCCCAACTATTGTCTATGGCAAGGTGCCGTCCTGTGCGCTGTATGTTCTTTTTGCAATGGCCCTCAAGTGCAAAGACAAGGTTCTCTTCCATTAACTGTGAGACGATGTATTCACGGAGGAAACCATTGACTTGGCACAGAGACATCCTCATGTAATCAACTTTTGTTCTTGGCGCCTGGATCATGCTTAGATTGACGATCTTGGAAAAGGAGCTCTCCCCGTTCTCCTCTGCAGTGTTTTCTTTATTGTCTCTAGAGTATCCCTCCGCTATCCACCGCCTCACCAAACGCGTCCGCCGGATGGTGTGGTTCACAGGGAAGATTGTCAGGTAGAAGATACATGGCTTCAGGTAATCCGGACAGGAACGAAAGTAGGAAAGCAACCAGGAAAACGTGCCTTCTAGACTCTGTGTGGTAAGTGGTGCGTTGGCCTCCAACTTCGACACAAGGTTATCTTTTACTTCTATGTCGCGCACCATCCTCCATGACTCAGCTACAGCACATATGACCTTGGGAAGTCCACCACATTTCTGTACTAAGATATCCCTTGTTTGCTCATTCCGATGCATTATTTCCTCTCTGTTTTCATTCCACTTCCAATCATACTCCTCATTCTTAGTTACTACCTATTATTATCCAAACAATGTACGAATGAATTATTTATTCATAAAAAGGAGATGAACATGAATATATGGAGAGCTGATCTAACATTCTAAAATAAGAAATAATACTTCTCCTATTATTTCTAAATTGGAACTATTTTTCCCTTATACTAAAATAAACAAAGGCAACAAAGTTACATGTTGAACAAGCAATTAATTTCAAATCGTCAGACAACAAAGTTACATCAGCAAAAAACAAAGTTACGTTTCTGATACTATGCATATACAGGCAAACTTTTATTTTCAATAAGCAAAAGTTACATCGTTGGGCATCATAGTGACTTCACAGTGTTATATTTGACATTAATGTCAATTTTAAATGGTTGGAAATGTGAAAAGTTACATGTAGCTACGTAAAAGGTTATATCCATGTCAATAAATTGCAATTTCTAATAACAAAGTCACATCATTAATCCTGATATCAATAAGTTGCATCCATGACCTACAAAACTAGGTCTTCTTATATAACTATGTTCAGGGTTTAGGGTGCGATGTTGTTTCTTAAATTGAATTGATTGGTGCGATGCGCTGTGCAGCGTGTATTGATGTCCCAATCTAACGGGCCGATGTTATTTTTGAGTTGAGTTTGAGTGACGCGATGTTGTTGTGCAGCGTGTGTTGATTATCCCAATCCAACACGTCAGTGTTTGTTGTTGTACCACCCAGTCCGGATCTATTCTTCCTTTTAATATAATCGGTAGAGTTTCAAATATGATAGCTAGAAATATAGATAAATCATAGATTTCTCAATAAAGAAATGTACGACTGTCAATTCAGCATCATAGGTAGTAACAACCGTTCGATCAATTTTGTTTTCTAAGAAATATTCCAAATTAACATTATAAAAAGTAGTGTAAAGTATTCCCCTATATTGAATCATCCACATTTGCTGTTATGGTAAATAACCTAAAGTAACCCTTAAATCTTCATGTAAATTACCCACTGTTGATGCTCGTTATTGACACAGTTTTAGTGCCATTTAACTAATGTTTTCAGGCATATTCTTATACTAACCCGCCACTTGGCACATAAAATAATATGTGTTGTGTTTTGGATCATATTGCAAAATCACAGGAAACGACATAAATGAAGGGTTTTTCTACAAGTTGAACTTGGGCCCGGACTTTGGATTGGAAGGCCCAAACACGAACATTGAACTGCAGGCCCGTAGGAAGAGCTGAAACTTGCACAAGCCATATCTTTCTCATCCGAACTTCGATTAGGGTGAATTTATAGTTAAAATTGCATAGCTCAAAAGAGGGCGGGCCGATCGGCCCATAGGGGTCCAGGCCGATCGGCCTGGCCCATTTTTTGGTCCGATCGACCTCCCCTGCACCAAGAGGAAGCCCTCGACAATCCTAGGGTTATTTTCTAGAAATTGGCCTCAAAGGCACCCTAACCCACGTCAGCCACTATAAATACCAAGGACTTTCAACAGAACCCCCCACCCCGCCCCGGCGGGATCCTGATGAGTTTAGACCTAGACATTGCCGCCACAAGATGAAAAAAGGGATTATATTAGAACACCACGACGACCAATGCTGGCGGGAGTCAGGAGGTGCAAGGAAGCCCTTGGGCTGATTGGCCTGAGGAGCTCTCTTCGGTGATGATGTTCTTGCACCCCCTCGCCGCCATCTTCGGTGACGACGTTCTTCAGAGTCTCCTTCACCCCTTTTTGCGTCAATCTCTGTAAGATGATGGGTAAAGCCTCTATTCATCCCTAGGTTTGTTTGGATCTGTAATATGTAACTGTTACATGTACATTATTCCTATCAATGCTTCATGGTCTATGTCATTGCAATGCTTTATTTACATACGTGAGCGCTTCATATGTCCTTAGTAGAGTTTGTGGTAATCATGGTGATTATCTTAACTCTGTGGATGCTTTGATATAGATGTGTGAGCGGAGTTATTGAGTATCACTGTGTAGTGATGGTATGTAGGAGGAAAAGAGCCGAGCGAGCACATAATCTCTATGATAGCTAGTGAAGGTAGCACCAATTCATGTAGTAGATGCATATTCATGTGAACCTAGATCCTAGGGAAGGAACGCATATCTATACATGCTATCTATCTTGTATCAACATTTGCTTCTTGTTCTTTGTTTATTTTAGATTGGTTTGTCTCTCTACACAACCCCTATTGCCTGATTTCGTTGGTAAGATTAGTATAAAGTGAGAGCCAGCAATCCACTCGTTCCACAGATTGATAAACCTTGGGGGAATACTCTAAGAGAAAAGCTATGACTGATCCGTGCGCTTGCAGTTCACAACTTGGCGTGCTAACTGCCGTCAACACCCACCTATATATGCCATTATGAAAAATAAGGTAAAGTAAATCCTAAATTTACATATAAAATATCTACATCTATCATTTTAAAGTACTCCTATACTTCTAAATTATTCACTTTTCATTGTTAATATATAAGAAAACAACTCAAGGCATGCATGAAAGAGGTGTATCACAGCGCAGACCTCGTACACATCTGTAACAAGAAGTGTTGGTATTTGTTACTGGCAATACTTTTTATATAGTATTGGATCTAAAGCTTGATAGTAGCACAAGACATAAGAATTTATATAGGTTCGGACCACCTATCATGTGATCGGTGGTTTGTATTGAGATGTTGAGATGTGGTGAGGTTTCTTTTTTTTTCGTGAGGTTTCGTGTGTATCAAGGTGCTGATCTAGGGGTACCCTGCCTGATTTATATGGTTCAGGGGGCATGGTTATTCTGTTTGTTTCAAGTTGGTTTATTAGGATATGTATTATAGTTTTTTACAACTAGATATATGTAGAGTTCTCGTATGATTCCATCTTCTACCATTCATGTAGGTTTCTCACATCCATATCCTCCACAAGAAGCGATTAACAATACCGATTTCCACATTAGACACATATCATTGGCTAAGGTTCCAAATAAGCACATGAAGGTGCGATGCAAAGGAGAAAACTATGAATGAGGATGAAATAGCATAAAAAGTAACCGGTAAATAAAGTCTATCACAATTGAATAAAGATTATAACGTATCTGAGTATTGCATAAGAATTAATATGAACAAATGACATTGCAAAGATAAGCAATATGCTATGACACCATATTTATCCATGAGCTTCTAATACTTATCTCTCTTTACATTACTAGTATGTGCAGGAGCCTGGTTGATAAAATAGAATTGCTAATGTACGTAACGACACATGAAGCTGAAACAAGGGAAATTTGCACATAAGATGTAATTTTTTATGCATTGCATTTGGTTCTGTGTGTGATGGAATTTAGTTGTATATTGATGGAACAAGAATAGTGAAATGCTTCTTGTGAGCTATCATACCCGGTTGAAGAGTTCAATGGCATAGCGAACTTCTAGACCTTTGACATTCCGCACCAAGTTCTTATCTGTTGCACAGTGATTGGCAACACTTTCTTCATTGGTAACTATTATTATGACAACATTGTCTCGTATGCTTGATCCGGTAGTAGATTTGAAGGCAGGCCTTATCGAGTCCCACTCTTCTATGGATTGCAAACCGTCGATAACAATGAAGTACTTGGAGTTTTTTTGTCCCAGCAGAAATTCATGGCACCTTTGAATGGGGTCTTTGATCGTTGGCATCATGTGGCCTTCGGGAGAAGAACTCAGTAGATCCGAAAATAAGCTCCTGGACAAGTCCCTTAAATCGAATGGACGGGATACATTCAACCAAATAAAATTTCTGTCACGATGATACTCTTCTTCCTGTACCTTTCGGCAAAAGTGTTTGACGAGAAATGATTTGCCAACGCCAGATATCCCCCACACCGGAACCACGCGGGCATCTTCATCTGTGAGCCAAGACAACCATCTTAAATCCTCTTCACGGCCAAAAAGTGGATTTTTCTTTTCCCACTCTTCATATGGTTCTGTCTTGGAGCAGGTTGATTTTCCGGCCACATCCTGCAATTAAAGAAAAGAACAGTGCCGTCGAGTCAGGTTGATTTTATGGAAAATGCCATTTTCACATAAGAAACTGTGCTCGGAATGAAGGAACAGCTTGTATTGTGCACATGAAAGAGACCAAGTAGCGAATATCCGTCTGCCAGGTCACAGTAAACTGGGTACGTGCAGTATATATGCATGTGCATGCGTGTTCAGGTATAATGATGCGTGCAAAAGAGCAGGGTGCACTACAAGAAAAACCTCCTCTAGATATGTTTTCTTTGCTACGTTTTTGAAAGCATGTCTACATCTTAAGCGGTTCCAGTACTAGAAACGTTTGTTGACACGTTATCAAGAAAATGTATCTACATCTTCAAAGGTTTCACTACTAGACACGATTGTTGACACATTTTAATCAAAACATATCTACAAAGTGCTTAACACGGTTCTTTGACACGTTCTAGAACGTATAAAAATTTTCATCGAGGCCTAAAGCGAGACTTTACGTGGGCTTGATCGTTCAAAACAGATCAGTATCTCACGTTATCTCTCGTGTAAAAAAAACTGCACATCTCTTCTCTCCCATCCTCAACGTCACTGCCCGTTTCCGAGATCCGGAGAGGGGCACCGTCTGGCCGGCCCCCGGCTGCCGCCCCCCCGCCGCCGGCGCCCTTCCCCGCCGACCCCCGAATTCCGCCCCCGGCCCCGCCCGCATCCGGCCGCACACAGGGGCACACGCACACCCACCCCACCCGCGCCACACACGCACACGGGCACACCCGCCCCCGGCCCCGCCGGCGCCCCCTGCCCCCGGCCACCGCCGCCGGCGTCCGGCCCCGCCGGCCCCCAGATCCCACCCCTGGCGCCCGGCCCCCGCCGCCGGCGCCCTTCCCCGCCGCCGCCGGAGATCCCCCGCCGGCCGCAGCCCCCCGCCGCCGGAGATACCCCGCCTGCCGCCGTTCACAAGGTATGTTCTCCTGCGCCTGTAGGTTGCTTTCGCCCGTCAAGAACAATACTGAGATTAGTTGGGCATGCAGTACAATTGGTGCCAAGAAAATTAGCTCCCGTGTAATTGAAGGGAAAAGGGCCCAAATCTCGCGCAGTTTGCGGTCGGTTTCTGGCATCATGAGTGTCTGATCTCTTTTTTTTTTCCCCGAATATGAGGGTGTGATCTCCTGCACACCTGGAGAAGAAGACAGCATTAGGAAATACTCGAACACAGTGCCTTCTTTTTGTCAATTTCTGAACCTGAGGTGATTTCTGCCGTAATCATCATTTCATAGGCACACAAACCACTGGGTCAGTTTGATTCTAGCACACATTAGCAGTATCTCCTGCGCCCGTCAAGAACAGTATTGCGCAACAGTATCTTTTACTATTCCTGTCATGCTGAGGTTAAACTAGATGTTATTAGCAGGGCAAATCATGCTGTAGGTTGCTTGCGTTGCTGTCTTGCCTATCTTCAATTCGCATACTGAAATATAGATGATGTGTGTCGCGCAGTATAGGCTTTTGGTACCTTCTTTTGCTTTATGAATGGACATTTTTGCATCTGCTCCAGTATTAGTGATGCTTGATTTAATTTGTTCTTGCAAAACAATTTGATATTACCTTAGAAACAATGGTGTTTTTTTCTTCTAAATATACAATGCTATAACTGCCTCTGTTTCATGTTTCATGTATCTTTCATGAGAAATCGAATTTGACATGTCAACTTGTGTGGCTTGAAGATTATTAAGAAAAAATAAGGTGGCAAAGCAGCAGTCTGACTTCAATGGATGGGTTTCTGGTACCCTATCACAACTTCGTAACCTCCCAATTCGCCTATTGTAATTGTTGCATGGTAATATATACATATATTTTGCAATTCAGGAATGAAGTCTTTTTTTAGGCTTTCAGCTTTGAGCCTAGAACATAGACTTACACCTCATTACTATTGGTTGAAAACTTTAGAATTTTGAGATTTTTTTTTGGAAACTTGTAATTCTGCTTTACGCAGAAAAACCATTTTGTACCCCATAATAAGATATATAAAAACAACAAATACATTGACAGTTTTTCTTAAGACAATGCAGTTCTGTTCTGATATATCTCCCTCATTCAGCATAACATTACTCATTCTTTTTCTCCCAACTCCCCTGCCCAAAAAAATTAACCATTTTGGTGATTTGTCCATACAAAGAAAAGCGTGTTTATTACAAATGAGCTGCAATAGCACTACTGCTACAGTGTTTGGATATGATTTTATCTGTAGCTCATACGGCACGGCAATAGCTGTCTTGCATATAACAGATGTCCATACTAAGGGAATTTCTGGTCTTGTGTTTCTAGTTTTATGTTACATGTTAAAAACTATGATGTGATCAATAATTTAGCTCCAATTTACTGATTATGGTCTTCAAATTAGTTGCCACATATCTTGTTTACAACCTCATGTTACCAATCCTTTTTTTTTTGTTACAGCATGCTGCATCTTTGTTTGACAATTCACTTGTTCTCTAGGGGTGTGAGATCTGCATATACACAATTACTAGCTATATTACTGCTAGCTCCGAGCTACTGTTATTGAGAATGGGTATAACAAGGAAGAAATGAAAATGGCGAAGGAGACCAACAAATTTGGGTTCGTCCTTGTGGTCCTATTGGTCTAAACAACTTCCTATGAAGTCTGCATTACTCTGTCAAACTTTTCTCTCATTGTGATAATTTGAGAAAATATAATTTCCTTCTATCTGTTTGGTCCATTGCTACAATGACATGGATGTGAAAGTAACTACGACTTGCATACAGGTTCTGTGATGTACTGATGTGTGTGCACATGTTGAAAGTGTCAATCTATAGTTTGAAAAGCTACTCGATGAGGTTGGTATCTGCATATGTGCTAACTAGCATTAAAACTTATTCTCTTTTGTCGCTATTTGCGCTAAGTGGATTGATCCTTGGAATCTGCCACTTTGTCATTTGGATAGGTGATTTTATCTGAACTTGGCTATTTGTGAATGTGGCAGAAAAACAAATTGGTTATATTTGTGTTGTGGTATAATATTGCAACTTCTAAGCTTGTGTGGCTGTGTGTAGAATAAGTGTGGACTTCTGAGTATAATATTGCAATCATTAAAAAATAACCTTCACTTCTATCGCTAGCTAAGCCTTTTTTTCTAAATTCATGACATAAATATGTGTGGTTGTATTTTCTAGAACTTTTATTGAATTTATTTATCTATTTATTTTGCAGGATCATAGAAGCATGTCAATAAACATAGGCGAAGATAGATTGAGAATCGAAGAGAAGTGTCTGTCGGCTTGTGCAAAGCTTTTTAAATAGAATTAGAATGCAATGTGTAAGTTTTAAGGGAATATGTAATATCTAAATGTATGGGGATGATTAATTTTGTTGCTGACTCTATTGCTCTAATATTAAATGAATACATTTCATGTACTTTTTCATCCGTACTATGGTGTCCAAAGTAAATATGGTTACGCATGTATTATATTAGAAAATAGTTCCTGAAACTATGTTAGCATTGAGAAAGAAAAATACAAAGAGCGCATCAACTTTGCTTAATTTAAAATGTCTATAAGGCGTAGATACGTAATTCACCATATCTGCGAAGCGTTTCATGTCTACTACGAGACACGCTTAGCACTGTCTTTAGAAAACGTCTCATGTCGGGTAGACACACTTGTCACCGTCTCTAGAAAGCGTCTCTTATCTTGTAGACACGTTTGACAAAACATGTTTACAGTTCTTGACACGGTCCATGGGGAGACGCTCCAGACATGCTTTAGTGAAGCATACCTATAATTCACTAGAGATGAAATAAAGCGTATCTAATCTAAAAATAAAACGTATCTAGAGGCGGTGTTTCTTGTAGTGGTGGCAGCAACTATGGAGCCAGACAGGGCTTCGCTTTGCTTGACTACCTATATGAAAGCTAAAGCACAAGAGCAGAATGTGGGTGTGGCTACACTGACTGTCAACCAACCTCTCAGTGCAACGTGCCACTCGGTTGAGCACACTAGTCTATCAACCCGTGCTCCCGTACGGGTTAATATTTTTAAAAGCTATTTTATTTGAAAATTATTTAAAAATTCAACTCCTAGCTAATAATCAAAATTGTTTATCTACTACTCTCTCATTTTTTCAATACTTCAACATCATACTCGAATAGATGTGTACTTATCTTGTCCAGTTGCGATTGATTTTTAATTAGTAATTACTCTATACACGTTTTCCATCCACATTATACTTTTTCCATTTTGTATGGCACCTCCATACATTATGTTTAGCATAAAAAATAATATTTTTCATCACTTCCTCACATACATGTTTGTATAAATGGTCTACATGGTGACACTCATCATGTGTATATACCTTAACTTGGTATTTCTATATTAACAATGACACAAATAGATAATTTAGAATCATATATTAGTTTATTTTGGACATTTCTGTATGATACACATGAAGATAATTAATTAGATTAAGATTTAGGTGTTTACTTTATAATGATATGCATGATAAAATTGGACGACGATTACGGGGTTACTTCTCATTTGTTAAATATTGAAACACAATACTTATATGTGTATATATATATATATTTATTATCTTTATTCGTTTGTGATAAATTTTAGTTACTAATTAATCTACAATATTTTCATTCACATTTGGAATAGTTAATTTTTTCACTTTGCATTGCAAGTATGTTCTTGAATTTGTTCAATGATCCTAAGTTTGACCTATAATTTTAATGTAGAAATCTACACTCTCATCACTTGCTCTATATCTTTATAAATGGTGATATACCTTAATTATTATATCACATGCCAATAGTGTAAGAAATAGATGATTTAGAATCATATATTGGTGTATATTTTTCGTTAAGGTGATTTGGATTCAAATTTATCGTCACCTCATGTTATTTATAGTATTGGCATATGTGGGTAATATAAATGCAAATTTGAGGGGTTACTTTAATTTATTTTTTAAGTATTTGTGTTGAGCAATTTAGTTGCAAATTTTGAAGGTTATTTTAAACTATTTTTATAATGGTATAAGTGGGTAATTTTGATGAAGATTAGGGGATTACTTTAGTTTATTTTACATAATGGCAAAGGTGGGTAATTTAGATATAGATTTAGGGGTTACTTTAGACTATTTTCCTAATGGCATAAGTGTAATTTTTTTAGAAAATATAATAGATTTAATGGCTATGATGATTTGGGTCTACCAATATGACCAGATGTTTTGCTTTTTTGTGAGTTTTTTAGATTTCTCTCTTTTTCTATAGTGTCCACCTAGGATCCAAGAAAGATGACTACTACTCATATCAGTTTTCTTTCAAATAAACTGCAACAAGTTTCTCTTCAAGTTAATGATCTTTATTTGTAGGATTTTTCGTGGAACATCTCCTACGCTATGTCATGATGCACCTTGGGTACACAATGGAATGTCCGCTAGTAGAGAGACACTACTACAGAATTGATTTGTAGGAGCGGTACCTTTTTTTTTCCAGGGGCAGATGACTAAAAGAACACACGATCCTGGAAACCCCGACACACACTGTAGTAGCCGGTCCGACTCTGAAAATCCATTTACAGAGCCGGACTAGGGGAAGCCCCACCCCTTAAAATCACCTCCATTTCTAGGGGCGGATGGACGCATAACCTGTTTCTAGAGCTGGACAAGGGGCCGGACACTCCTGGAAATGGATCTATTTCCGCACCCTCCCCCCAAACGGCTGTTCCAGGCCGCCCATTAAGAGCAACTCTAAGGGTCTACCAAAAAAATCTCCCCCAAAACTATCTATTGGTAGCTCTACTAAAAATTTTTTTCTCCCAAAATCATATCATCTCACAGCAGATCCCCAATAATAAACTCCCCAATATTTTAAAACTAACCACATCAGCACGTGGACCCCTCCGTTGGGCCCATCCCTCCTCTCCCCTCCAAGACACCTCTCTACTTTCTTCCTCTCTCGTTCTCCTTTCTTCTTGCTGCCGCCGCTCATCAGGCTTGCCGAGTCCGGCAGCCTTGTCGGCCGCGAGAAGGCCGCTGTCACCCTACAACGTCTGTCCGTGTCCCCCGACGTCGCGCGCACGATCATCGACCACGGCGGCCCCGGCCTGGTCATCGAGATCTGCTAGACGGGGGACTCCGTCTCCCAGTCCGCTGCGGCCGGCGGAGGTGCGGCAAGCGCTGGCTGACGAAGGTATCATCCGCCGTCCGCACGAAGCGCGCTGCCACCACCATGTCTGGCGCCGCTCGAGTCTCTCCTGGAGGAAGCCACCCCTCAAGATGCTTCCCATCAAGGTCATCTGCTTTTGCTCAGGAGGTCAAGACGGTGAGAGAGAAGCTAGGGAGTTCGATTCATCCGCATGGAGCAAGAGAGTAGCTGGCCCGGCCGGTTAACACTTGCTCCTCCATGATCCCAACCAAACCCAGCTGCCAACCTCGAGCGTTGACACTTGCAAACTACTAGTAGCGGGGGCACCCGTTCCCCCGCACATCATCATCAACCACAACCACCTAGGGCCGGGCCACACAAGAATCCCAAGCTCTCTCCGTCTCCGCACCCGCGATGGCCCATTCTTCTTGGCTCGCAACCTGCTCGCTGTGGTCGACCTTGGCAGCGCTGGCTGCCCTCATGACCAGCGCTCTGGTGCTCCACTATGCGTCGAGCTCCTTCCTCAACCAGCGAGCGGCGTACGAGTATGATGACCCCTACGGCCCGGACGCCGAGCCATCGGCGGCGTTGGTGCCGAGGAAGGGGCCCGGGTACCCGCCGGTGTTCGCGTACTACATCACAGGGCGGGCGCGGGACTGCCTCTGGTGGCGCGGGTGGTCTACGGATTGGGGAAGGACCGGATCCCGCATATATGCAGGGCAACGGAGGTGTTTTTAGCATTCTTGTATTCTTACGGAAAGGATTGGGAAGCTGTTGGAGATAAGTTTTGTTTATTTTCTCCTAAATAAGGTTTTGAGGCAATTTTAAGAACTGGTCTTCTCATGTAAAAAATTGAAAGAGACACCATGGACCCCATTTCCATCTTATCTCTTCTCCAACCTTATCTTCTCTCCCATTCGCCTGATCGCCTCTGTCTCTCATCCACTTCTTCTCTGTCTCCTTCCACTTTCCCCTCTCTCTCCTTCCAGGCTTCGGCGGCGCGGCACCGGCGAGGGGCGGAGCCCCCTGCCTTGGCTGGCCGGCCAGCGCGGGGTGGGCCCCCTTCCTCTGCCGGCTCCCTGGCGCGTCGCGTACGCGGGCGCAGAGCCCCCTGCCTTCTTCCTCGTCCGGTTCGCCGGCACGACGCTGGACGGAGCCCCCGCCTTCCTCGGCCGGCTCCCTGGCAAGGGCGCGGATCCCCCTGCCTTCCTCAGGTAGCTCACAGGGGCGACGCGGCGCGGGATAGCCCCTTCCTCAGCGGCTCACCACTCACCAGCGCGGCGTGGGAGCAGGGCCGCCTCCCGCAGCCCGCGGCTTGCAAGCAGCACGACGCTGGACGGGGCTGCCTCCCTCGGCCGGCCTCCTAGGGGCGGCGTGGCGGCCACGGCAGTGGCGCGGCCAGCCCCCGCAGGCGGCATGGGGGCGGGGCCGTGGCCGGCGGCTAGGAGCCTATGGCTCGTTGGGTTAAGGCTTGAGACGCGGGGAGAGATCCCAACTCCAGTGATGGTGGGGGACGCCCGCTGTTGACGGCCGGGAGCGCCTGCCAGCTTTTTTTGTTTTTTTAATTGGTTTTTAGCGTCGGGTGACGGGGGTCGTCCGCACCTGCAAATGCATTTGCAGCATCGGGGTACGTTACCCGATGCTGCAAATGCATTTTCCCCATCCGGGGAGACCCGTTCCTTTTTATGATCTATTTACCCCTGCGAAAATACTAACTTGGTCTGACGGTCGACTGTACAAAAGCGGTTGAATCCGACCCTCAAAACGCTCTATGTGGCCACTTGATTCTTGGGTTACTGCTAGCTTGTCATATGTGTGGATCGCTGGTCATCCACGTGATCATGTTCCGTTTACATGAGTGACTAGTAATCTTCCGTTGCTAGCTTGACTTGGATCGACATGCTTCTCGACTACACCCTTGACTCGAACGGTATCAACGCTGCTTGACGGTACACCAACTGATTATGGGATATCATGGTGGCATCATGACAAGCCATCCTGTACGCCGATAGGGCTTCAGTCAAACATAGGTGCCATGTCTTCAGCTGCTCCTCTATTATCATTTTGATAAACTTAACTATCCCTATGATGGGAGATGTCGGCTGGCCGTTGGCTTGGGCGT
>NC_028457.1:33216074-33225970 GCF_000263155.2 Setaria italica | reverse complement strand
TCTACATCGATCAGTGCATTGATGTAGGCACTGACTCAGGTGAGGTGACTCACGTGAGGTATGGAACCTCCAAAAGGAAGCCCATAAATGACGAAGTTGCACGTAGATGAATTGAAATCCACACATTAACCTCGATACTTGTCTCCACGAACTCTCACTACTACAGAAAGCGTTTTTAGCGTCGGGTGAAACAGCGTTTGTAGGGTCGGACGTCAGACCTACCGCTGCTTTTCGCAGCTAAAAATGACCCATATAAAGGAGCGGGTCTCCACGGATGCTGCAAATGCATTTGCAGCATCCGTGGAGACCCGCTCCTTTATATGGGTCATTTTTAGCTGCGAAAAGCAGCGGTAGGTCTGACGTCCGACCCTACAAACGCTGTTTCACCCGACGCTAAAAACGCTTTCTGTAGTAGTGAGAGTTCGTGGAGACAAGTATCGAGGTTTATGTGTGGATTTCAATTCATCTACGTGCAACTTCGTCATTTATGGGCTTCCTTTTGGAGGTTCCATACCTCACCTGAGTCACCTCACCTGAGTCAGTGCCTACATCAATGCACTGATCGATGTAGACACTGTTCTGGGGTTCATATTATTTATGTCTTGAATTAGTGCTAGATTTAGGACTGGTTTGATTTCTCCTGCTTATTTTTAGCACCCATCACATCGAATGGTTAGATACTAATTAGCAGTACTAAACGTAGACTATTTACAAAATTCATTACATAAGTGGAGGCTAAACGGCGAGATGAATCTATTAAGCCTAATTAGTCCATGATTTGACAATATGTTGCAACAGTAAACATTTGCTAATGATGGATTAATTAGACTTAATAGATTCGTCTCGCCGTTTAGCCTCCACTTATGTAATGGGTTTTGTAAATAGTCTACGTTTAATACTCCTAATTAGTATCTAAACATTCGATGTGACACGTGCTAAAAATAAGCAAAGGGAACGTGACACGTGCTAAAAATAAGCAAAGGAACCAAACGCCCCCTTAATGTAAAGACCTTATGTGAACAGGAACTAGCTTTCCGTGTCACAGATTATATGCACTACTATCATCACAGGCATACTTATATTTGGATAATCATAGTCATACTTTTACATAGTTCATTAGAGGCTTCATTTAATCTGTAGTATACAAGCGTTTGGACCAAATAACTGACGGTACAAACTCAATTTGTATATATAAATCTTTACAGTCAGTTGTTGCCCCAAACTGACGGTATAAGCGCATCTGTAATGTCAATTGGATAACCATCTCTAGAAATAATTATTTCAACAGACGCTGACCTAGAATCACTTTGGAAACTGTCTGCACAAACGGTTCCGAACTGATTTTACTAGGGCATCCTGTAGTAGTGGAAATTTTTGAATTTTAGTTGACATGTTTGAATTCATCAATTTCAATATTGCCTACTGCTATGCATTCCAAATAATGTTGTTTGATTTGTTGTTGAAAGAATAAAGACTACTGGAGTTGGAGATTAAAAATAGGCTCGAGAAAGTAGGAGCCCCTACTCAGCAAATAGAGAACCTGATTTGGGAGGCTATATATAATACAGGAGTTGCACTTAATTAGTAAAAACTGTGTATTATTGACTGCTATGCTTTAAGAAGTGGAAGTAAAAGATAATAACGGAGAGAGTATATCAAATCTATTCCTAAAATAATTTATCATGAAGCGTACTGCATACCTCCTTCAAAAGAACATGGACAGAATGATCGACCGATAACTTTTCCAGCTCCGATACTCGGTCTCCATGCCCGACGCACGAGCATGCAATTCCAGGGTGTCGCGTGTGCACGACGACGCAGCTGCCATTTTTATTGTCTGGTAGGTAGCCCCTGACGGTCTCCCAGTCAACCATGGTGGACACGTCCTCCAAGACCACTAGGTATTTCTTACGTATTTGCGCCTTGAACATCTGAATGAGTACGCCGTCTGTTGCCACCATTAACTCCAGAAAGTTGACAGTGTTGTCTTTTTCTTTTTGTTTTTGATGAAACGTGTTGTCTTCTTTTTCTTTTTGATGAAACGTGTTGTGTTTTTCTGGACAGATGTTTTTGTGGAACTGAGCCAGCAAGCTCCGGATGAACTCACTGGGATTGAGAGGATGCTCCAGTTTCACCCAGGCTCGGCATTTGAAGTTTTTCCTGGTTTCTGGGTCGTCGTAGGCCTTGTTGATGAACATCATGTCCAGATCGCCCCCTGTTCCCAACACTGAGATGACTTTGAGTTGGACATCATCTACTTCTTGCTCCACCTTCGACTCGTTTCCCGCATCTTCTTTTTTGTTTCCCACTTCTATTTCCCCCCCCACTGCTTCTTCTATTTCGTCTTTTTCTTCTTCTTTTTCATCATCATTACTGTTGCCTATTGGGGGTGGAGCCAGAAAATATGAATAACGAGGGCGAGGTGCTAATACAGATACAATATTAGGGGCCAAAATTAACACTTCTCATTGAGTTATATGTAAAAAAAATTCATGTACATAAAAGGCGTTCACCTTGGTGTGATTTGCCCCCCTCAGCTCCTCCCTTCATCTGCCTCGATTCATTTGTATTTCTCCCGTTGATCGACATGATAAGATCAACTTGACTGCTCTGCTTCGCTGCACTTGTCGCAACAGCATGCTGGTGCTCGGCAGGCTTATGGCAGCAGTCACCGATGCGCTTATAGCGCAAATTCCGGTGACCCATGGCTTCGACCCTAGCCTTGAGCTGCTCTATATAGGCAACGGCAGCGTCGAGATCCTTCCCTGGTGCTGCAGGCGGCATGCACCATGGGAGCATCATGCGGTGCCACCAGTGCGGCTTGTTGTCCAGGTAGATAATGGCCTCGATGCAATCCTCCACGTCCAGGGCCGTTTTGCGGACCTGCCTCACCAAGGTCCTCGTCACATTGTCCGTGACGTGATCCTTGGCGTCTTCAAGGAAGGCGTGCATCATCTCGAACTCGTCCGAGATGACCAGCAGGTCGCGCTGCACGCTCTTCTTCAGCTTCTCCTCTTCCTCCATGGCCGCCCTGGCCATGGATACCGTCCCCTCCACCGTCGTCTTGGCGAGCCCAAGCACGAGGTCCGCCATTGTTGCTCACTCGCTCGGTCGATCAGTGTGTGTCTGTTGTGAGGTAGAAGGAGAAGACAGAGCAGCTGCTGGAAATGCAAGGAGTTGTTCGTAGACTTGGGCACTTGCTGACTGGGGGAGATTTAAAAGGGAAGATCTGCAGTGGGTAGTTGGCGCCGGCCGTACGTTAGAGCCATGGAAGTGTGTCAAGCGGGAACCGAAGGTCGTCGTGGCTCCGAGCCCCCGAAGACCTTGACTTGAGCCCCCTGTGCCCATAGTAACCCTAATTACTTGAGCTTCCACCCGATCTGCCACACCGCTGAACGCCATCGTTATTTTTTTGAAAGGAACCGGCAAGACTTCGCCGTTCAAATATTAATCGAGAAGAGTAGAATAACAGCTGCGTCTTAGGTCAGGAGAAATAACAAAAACAAGTAAGCAAACACTCTAGTGGCTAATCGTCTAGCCACAATTATCTCAAACATTTGGCGCCGGCAAGGCACCAAGCTCGAGCTCGAATCTCCTCGTAGTGTTTGGACTGAAGACTCCTTATGTTGGAAAATTCTTCCATGTCTTTCTTTCTTTCCATATCTCCCACGATACGATCGAGTAGCTATAGTGAACACGTCGTGTTAATTGGCACGCCTGCAGACGCCCCTGCTACCTCCCACCAATCGGCTGTACTCCGATCCGACAATTGTCCAGAGGCAGTATCAAAAATTGCGGTTGATACCCAGGTACCCAACTCGTCCCATATACTCCATTGATGAGTATCCTGGAAGAAGAGAATTCCGAGATCGATGCGAGCCAGTCACACCATTTTTGTGGGAAACCTCGGCATAGCATTAGATCAAACATATATAATATATATGATCCCAATTGTTGGATATGATCCGAATTATAACGTGACTCTTGTGGGGATGCCTGGAGGGCCCATGGTTCGAGTTATGTGATTAGCGGATTTGTTTCCGTATTTGATTGCAGTCAGTTTAATATAAGCCGCACGGGAAGAGCAAGAGTCATCATTGTATTCCCTGTATTGTAATTCTCTCATTATCACCGATTTGCGCCCGTGGGTTTTTCCTGCAAGGATTTTTCATGTAAAAATCATATCTCGTGTTCGATCTTATTTTTGCATTATTTACTAACAAGTGGTACTAGAGCTGGTTACGAGATTTGATTGAATTTTTTTTAGGGTTTTGGTCCCTGTTCGTGGGGCTGTCGTTTTCGTCGTTGAACGCATCTGCTATTCGATGATTGAGTTAGGTGCCTCGTCACTCCTGCGCGTAATCAACCGACATGTTCTGCTGCCTAGGTTATTGAGGCAGAATCCATGGAATTCTTTTCCGTCTCTTGGTCGAAACTCGGCCGATTCAATCCGGCTGTGTGGAGAAGTCGGCGACTCCTATCAGCCGGTACAAAAGCTACCGGTGTTAGTCGAGTTGATCCCCTGCGTAGAGATCAAATCCTGCTACAACGGAGTTCAGATTATCAACCTCAACCTGCCGCTGTCATCGTGTTGCGTCGAGGGGCGTAGGAAAATTTGTGCTGCTGCTGCACGACATTCGAAGAAGAGCATCGGTCTGCTGCTCAGCTATTCAGGTCCACGTTGTCTCGGTGGAAATCAATTTCTTGAGAATTCTGCTACACGCACCGTTGAAGGCTACCAGGAGGTTCATCATCTCTTTGCTGAACGTACACAGGAGGTGTACACAGCTGCAGGTTCTGCTAGGGTTACATAGTAACATACCTAGATTATTTGTTGCAAATTGTTTTCTTTTGGTTATTTCTTTCACATGGCTTCTATGAAGTATGATATTCCGCTGCTAGATCGAGATACAAGGTTCGCATTATGGCAAGTCAAGATGCGAGCTGCTTTAGCGCTAGCTGATTTGGATGATGCACTTGATAAATTCGGGAATAAGGATTCAAAATCTTTGACACATGATGAGAAGAGGAAAGATTGTAAGACCTTATCTCATATTCATCTTCATCTTTCAAATAATATTTTGCAAGAGGTTTTGCAAGAGAAAATCGTTGCTGCTTTATGGCTCAAATTGGAGTCAATTTGCATGTCTAAAAATTTGACAAGTAAGATGCATATGAAGATGAAGTTGTATACGCAAAAGTTGCAAGAAGGTGGTTTTGTGCCTAACCATCTTTCGGTCTTTTAGGAGATAGTTGCTGATCTATAGTCTATGGAGGTAAAATATGATAACGAGGACTTTGATCTTATTCTTTTGTGCTCACTGCCTAGTTCTTTTGTAAACTTCAGAGATACGATATTGTATAGTCGTGATACTCTAAGCATGAATGAGGTTTATGAGGCATTGCAAGCCAAGGAAAAGATGAAACAGATGGTGTCTACTAAAGGTTCAGCTTCCAATGGAGAAGCTTTGTCTGTTCATGGCAGGACACAAAAGAAATCAAATAATGAATATAGAGGCAAGTGTTCGAATGGTTATAGGGGCCGTTCAAAGTCTGAGAAATTTTGCAATTATTGTAAGAAAAATGACTCATTTTATTTTTGAGCGTTACAAGTTGAAGAACAAGGAAAAGAGAACTGGCATATATAGATCGAAAGGTAATTCTGAAGAAGGTAATGATTCTGTTGCTGCTGTTGATGGTATTCAGATCATTTTGAGGTTCTTGTTGCTTTTGCTGGATGTGCAAATAATGGTCATGAATGGATTCTTGATTCTGCAGCTTCCTTTCATATATGCATTAATAGAGATTGGTCCATCACTTATGATTCTGTCCAATATGGTTCTGTTAGAATGGGTGATGATAGATCACATCAGATTGTTGGCATTGGATCTATCCAGATTAAGATGCATGATGATATTACCAAAACTTTGACAGATGTGAGGCATATTCCAGATATGAGCAAGAATCTTATTTCTTTGAGTACTCTTGATGGGAAAAGGTACAAGTACTCTGGTGGAGTTGGAGTTTTGAAAGTGTCAAAAGGTTCTCTTATTATTATGAAAGGTGATTTGAAATCTACCAACTTGTACCGTCTTCATGATACTACAATTACAGGTGATGCCGCTATAATCTCTAATTTATTATCTACTTTTGATGCTACTAATCTTTGGCATATGCGTCTTGGGCATATGAGTGAGCTTGGCTTGGCAGTGCTGAGTAAGAGAGGACTTCTCAATGGGCATAGCATCAGTATGTTGTATTTCTGTGAGCATTGTGTGTTTGGCAAACACAAGAGGGTGAAATTCAATACCTCAAGTCATACAAGTAAAGGTATTCTTGATTATGTGCATTCTGATTTATGGGGACCATCTCGCAAGCCTTCTCTTGGTGGTGCTCGTCCATTATTGATGATTATTCTAGAAAGGTATGGCCTTATTTCTAGAAAGATAAATCAGAAGCATTTTCAACATTTAAAGAGTGGAAGATTATGGTTGAAAACCAAACTGAAAAGAAAGTTAAGAGGCTTCATACTGATAATGGGATGGAATTCTATTCTAATGAATTTAAGTCACATTACAAATCTGAAGGCATTGTTAGGCACTACACTATTCCTTATACACCCCACTAGAATGGTGTAGCTGAGGGTATGAATAGGACTATCATCTCCAAGGCTGAAGCTGCTTCCACTATTTGCTATCTTATTAATCGATCACCCAATATTACCATTAATAAGAAAACTCCAATTGAGGTATGGTCTGGTTCTCTAGTTGATTATTCGCAATTGAGAGTTTTTGGTTGTACTGCTTATGCTCATGTTGATAATGGTAAATTAGAGCCTAGAGCTATTAAGTGCATCTTTCTTGGTTATCAACCTGGTGTTAAAAGTTATAAGTTGTGGAATCCACAAACTCCAAAGGTTGTGATTAGGAGGAATGTTATCTTTAATGAATCTGCTATCTTACCTGACAACCTATCTACTAGTGCTTACGTTTAGCAAAAATCAAGTGTGCAGGTGGAGCATTTTATTGATGCTGTTAATACACCATATATTGATAATGTTGCTGTCCAAGATGCACCTATTGTTGATAATTCACCAATTGTTGATAATTCATCTAGTGTTGAGCATTCTTCTCCAGTTGTGCAGCCTTCACAACAGTCTATTGCTACTGATAGGACTAGAAAGGCACCTAATCTAACTAAAAGGTTGATTGAAGAATGCAATATTATTTATGCTTTGAGTATTGCAGAAGAGATTGAAGCTGCTGAACCTTCTAATTATTCTGAGGCTACTACTTCTGTTGATGGAAACAATTGGATGACCACTATGCAAGATGAGATGGAGTCACTTGAAAAGAATGGTACTTGTGATTTAGTAAAATTGCCCAAGGATAAAAAGCCAATCTGTTGCAAATAGTTTTTCAAAAGAAAAGAAGCTATTTCTCCAAGTGAGACATCAAGGTATAAAGCAAGGTTGGTTGCTAAAGGCTATAACCAGATTCTAGGTATTAATTTTAAAGATGTTTTTCCCCAGGTGTGAAGCATAGTTCCATTCGTACTTTGTTGAGTATTGTTGCTATGCTTGATTATGAGTTGGAGCAGTTAGATGTTAAAACTGCATTCTTACATGGGGAGTTAGAAGAGGTCATTTATATGGACCAACCTGAAGGTTTTGTTGTTCCTGAAAAAGAAAACCTTGTTTGTAGATTAAAGAAATCTCTTTATGGTTTGAAACAATCTCCTAGGCAATGATATAAGATATTTGAGTCATTTATGTTCTCTCATGGTTTTAAGCAGTCTGATTATGATAGTTGTGTATACTTGAAGACAATTAATGATTCACCTATTTATTTGTATCTTTATGTTGATGACATGCTAATTGCTGCAAAAGATAAGTCAGAAATAGCTAAGTTAAAAGCACAATTGAATTTAGAATTTGAGATGAAGGAGTGCAGCTAAAAAAATTCTTGGTATGAAAATTGTCAGAGATAGAAAATCTGGTTCATTATACCTCAGGTAGTGAGGTTATATTGAAAAGGTTCTTCGTCGTTTTAATATGCATGATGCAAAACTAGTGAGTCATTTGAGATGAAGGAGTGCAGCTAAGAAAATTCATGGTATGGTAATTATCAGAGATAGAAAATCTAGTATGTTACACCTCAGCTAGTGAGGTTATATTGAAAAGGTTCTTCATTGTTTTAATATGCATGATGCAAAACCAGTGAGTACTCCGTTAGCTGCATATTTCAAATTATCTTCAGCTTTATTGCTAGTGTCAGATGATGATATTGAGTGCATGTATAGAGTTCCATATTCCAGTGGAGTTGGTTCACTTATTTATGCCATGGTCTGTTCTCGTCCTGATTTATCTCATGCATTGAGTGTTGTTAGTAGATACATAGCTAATCCTGGCAGAGAGCATTGGAATGTAGTTTAGTGGATTTTTAGATATCTGTGTGGTACATCTAATGCTTGTTTGCAGTTTGGGAAATCTAGAATTGGACTTGTTGGTTATGTTGATTCTGATTATGCTGGTGATTTGAATAAAAGGAGGCCACTCACAAGTTATATTTTCACCATTGGTGGTTGTGCTGTTAGTTGGAAAGTAAGTTTACAGGCTACCGTTGCTTTATCCACAACTGAAGCTGAATATATGGCTATTTCTGAAGATTGTAAAGAAGCTATTTGGTTGAGAGGTTTATACTCTCAGCTTTGCAGGATTTCTTCTTGCATTACTATACATTGTAATAGGCAAAGTGCTATTTGCCTTACTAAAGATCAAATGTTTCATGAATGAAAAAAGCACATTGATGTGAGATATCATTTTATTCGAGGTGTTATTGCTGAAGGTGATATTAAAGTATGCAAGATAAATGCTTGTGACAATCCCGCTGATATGATGACTAAGCTTGTTCCTACAGCTAAGTTTGAGCTATGCTCAAGCTTGGTTGGTGTTAAAGTTTAAGTCCTAGTGACTTTTGGCAGTAGTGATTATTTATTATTGAAGTGAGTTCATTGATGATACTTCATTTGTTACAAGATGAAATTCATCTCAATGTGAAGTTTGTTGGATATGATCCGAATTATAACGTGAGTCTTGTGAGGACGCCTGGAGGGCCCACGGTTCGGGTTTTGTGATTAGCGGATTTGTTTCCGTATTTGACTGCAGTCAGTTTAGTCCACCCTATATACATCTTGTAAGCCGCACCGGAAGAGCAAGATGACTCATTATATTCCCTACGTTGTAACTCTCTCATTATAGTGAAGATCGCCGATTGGTGCCCGTGGTTTTTTCCCGTAAGGGTTTTCCATGTAAAAATCGCATCTCGTGTTCGATCTTGTTTTCGCATTATTTGCTAACACCATCTCACCGAGTCTAAAGCCTTTGCAATGTCGAGAGCGCTGGTATCTTGGAGTGATGAAAGCCTCGTGCAATGTTTCTCACATACATGAAGTTGTCATGTATTATCGTTGGCTTAATGAAGGTATTGTTTGGTTCCTTTAGTTCTTATCTTGACTAAAGGTTATTAAAGCATATGAACAGAGACCAAAATACTCCTAATCAATGCACAAAATCTGCATCCCACGGGGCAATAATGAGGGGCAGGGCTGTTCTCATAGGTCTTTAGTCCCCTTTAGTTACCTCAAACGACTAGAAAACTAATTCTTTTAGTCCTCCACCCAATCACTCTGCTTGGAAGTTCAGACCTAGACCCCGTTTTCTTCTACTGACTTATTTTTAGCACCCATCACATCGAATGTTTAGATACTAATTAGGAGTATTAAATGTAGACTATTTACAAAACCCATTACATAAGACGAATCTAAACGGCGAGACGAATCTATTAAGCCTAATTAGTCCATGATTTTACAATGTGTTGCTACAGTAAATATTGCTA
>NC_028457.1:33210942-33215974 GCF_000263155.2 Setaria italica | reverse complement strand
GGCGGCAGTACCAACAGTACAATTTTATTTGGACGATGGCTGTCATTGCCAGGCCAGGCTCATGGCCGTGCCTTCAGATACCTTTGGGCATTAATTTCCGCCCACCGGAGATGAGAGCCAGCTGCAAGCGTGGCTGGCGTCCATATGTGCTGGCGATGGCCAAGACTAGAAACACGCTGTCCCTTTGGCAATGGCCTGCTTTCTAGTGATTATTTAATAGGGTAGGCTAAAGTTCGCAACAAGTTGGTGAATGGTACTCCGTAAGTGCTACTGCCCGGCACCCATCTATGGCAGCGCTATCCTCAATAGCCACACGGTCAGGAGGATTCATGATGATGATGATGCAGGGCCAGGAGCTAATCCCATATAAGTACAGTAGATCAGGAGCCTCTTTGAAAATACATAAATCATTGCACTGAATGCATGTGATTGGATCGTTGTCCAAAAAAAAAGTGAGCTTCCTTTAATTTTTTTTACATGTGTTGTACAGTTCTGGGTCAATTCCTTCACCTTGAGGGCCACCAGTTGCTTGTGTGCCACCTCCTTCTGCCCAATGAAGACCTACATGGGGAGATGTACGTGGCGGTCGGGTGGTGGACCGTGGATGCGAATGTGCCAACTGTTCTCTCCACAACGCTAGCTGAGGTTCTGCTATATTCTCGGGACCGCACGGTCACAGTGGCCCATGTGCCATGGGAGGAGGCGGGCGCCGTTCTGCTATAACAACGTATAGTAGTAGGAGGTGGTGTTATGCATGGCAGTGGGAGGAGGAGGAGGCATGGCTAGGCAGCGTCGAATGGGAGGACGTTGGGGACAAAGAGGCAGAGGTGTCTGTGCTCACAGTAACCCTATCAGCCAATCTGTCATAGTACAGTATAAGTTCGTTCAAAAAAATAGTACAGTATAAGCGCGCTCATCATTGGTCCCTGTCATTACGCTGCATCTAACCCGTCACCAGTGTGTACGTCTCTCACTCTCGTGTCCAGGGAATTGAAGAACCACTCACCAGTCTATTTCACCACCAATATTATTTCGGGGGTGTTTAATACGAGGTGCTAAACTTTAGGGGTGTTTGGGAGACAGGGGCTAAACTTTAGCCCTGTCACATTGGATATTCGGATGCTAATTAGGAGGACTAAATATGAGCTAATTATAAAACTAATAGCAGAACCCCCAGGCTAAATCACGAGACGAATCTATTGAGCCTAATTAATCCATCATTAGCGAATGATTATTGTAGCACCACATTGTCAAATTATGGACTAATTAGGCTTAATAGATTCGTCTCGCGATTTAGCCTAGGGGTTGTGTAATTAGTTTTGTAATTAGTCTAGGTTTAATACTCCTAATTAGTATCAAACATTCGATGTGACGGGGACTAAAATTTAGTCCCCTCCTCCCAAACACCCCCTTAGAAGGATCACATCGGATGTTCGGACGCTAATTAGGAGGACTAAACATGCGCTAATTATAAAACTAACTGCAGAACCCCTATACTAATTCACAAGATGAATCTATTAAGCCTAATTAATCCATCATTAGCAAATGGTTACTGTAGCACCGCATTGTCAAATCATGGACTAATTAGGCTTAGGGCCTGTTTGGATACAAATTCCTAAAACTTAGGATTGTTCTAAAGTTTAGGATCCAGAAATTGGTAGTCCTAAAATTTAGGAGAGGGTTGTTTAGATGGAATCCTAATCTTTAGGATGTTAGAGGGAAAATAACTTTTTTACCCCCAATTGCTCCTCTAAATGCTCCTGCACCGTTCATGTCATTAAATGCTTCGGGAGGGCAACAGGGGTAAAGGGAGATCTGGGGACCACTTTTAGGAGAAAAAGAACCCATTAGGATGCCTGGCTCTCCTAATGAAAATAGCCCTCCTAAAGTTTATGAGTGCACTTTTAGGACCCATGTTTGGATGCACAAGTCCTAAAAGTGTCCTAAAAGTGGAGTCCTAATCTTTAGGAGTGTGTATCCAAACAGGCCCTTAATAGATTCGTCTCGCGAATTAGACTCCATTTGTGCAATTAGTTTTATAATTAGACTATATTTAATAACTGTAATTAGTATCAAACATCCGATGTGACAGCTACTAAAGTTTAGAAGAGTGTATCCAACCACCCCCGGAAATAGCTGCGGGTGCCCTTACTGATCATTATTGAGGTTAGGAGGCGGTTGGCATCAATCAGGTCCCGGGTGCCCTTACTGGTCATTATTGAGGTTAGGTGGCGGTTGGCATCAGGGCCTATTTGGATGACATGTCACATCGGATGTTCGGACGCTAATTAGGAGGACTAAACATGAGCTAATTATAAAACTAACCGCAGAACTCCTATACTAATTCGCGAGATGAATCTATTAAGCCTAATTGTCAATCATAGACTAATTAGGCTTAATAGATTCGTCTCGCGAATTAGACTCCATCTTTGCAATTAGTTTTATAATTAGATTATATTTAATACTTCTAATTAGTATCTAAACATTCGATGTGACATGTCCTAAACTCCAAACAGGCCCCAATCAGATTCCGGGATGTACTTGGTACAGGTAGCACAGTCGGGTCCTCGTGAATTCTGCTGAACTAAGCCCTTGTTTACTTGGGGAATTTGGGAGGTGCCAAATTACTGTAGCAACACTGTAGCGTTTCGTTTGTATTTGTGAATTATTGTCCAAATATTGACTAATTAGGCTCAAAAGATTCGTCTCGCAAAGTACAACAAAACTGTGCAATTAGTTTTTAATTTCGTCTACATTTAGTACTCCATACATGTACCGCAAGTTTGATGTGACGGGGAATCTTCTTTTTGCATAGTGCCAAAGTTGGGAGTTTTGTGGGAAGTGAACAAGGGCTAACATGTTAAGCCAACACTGCATGCCCCTCATCATCTGCGTTGAGCCACTGAACCGTGGTAGTAATAAAGCGCACGGAACATACGCGCTGGTGGCCTCAAGCTAGCACCCCGGCGACCTTGACTTGAGCCGTATGCAATGCTCAGAGAAACGCACGTCTCACTCTCACTGCTCTGCCAAATAACGTACATCGCATTGAGCTAGGAGCCATCGAACGACCTTGACTTGAGCCCTGCACGCTGCGTGTCGTGTGCTCTCTCACAGTAGTCACCTCATCTGCGTGGAGGCCAGCTGGGTCCACCGACCGCTGCTGCTGCCGCCGTGCCCCGCTGTGAAGGCTGGCCAGGGTCAGCCGCCTTTTGAGGGAGAATGAGAGCAGCCGCCTTTTGAGGGAGAATGAGAGGAGGGAGAGAGAAGAGATAAGGTGAGAGGTAGGGAGAGGAAAAGTATAAGGATGAGAAGACGGAGAAGAAATAAAAATGAGTTGGAGTGGGTATCGGTCAAAATGAAATTCCGTGTCTGTTATTTCTAGGCGTGGATGACCTTACCGCCCGCGCCTACAAATGGATTTCTAGGCGTGGGTCATGAGCTATTTTTAGGCGCGGGTCACCCCATAACCGGTGCCTAGAAACCCTAGAAATCCATTTGTAGGCGCAAGCAGACAGCTACGTACAGTAATCGATCGTCTCTTTAGGAGCAGGTGAACTTTTTGTCCACTTCTTAAAAAAAAGTGAGGCGTGCTTAAAAATCATTTTTGTAGTAGATGACACTCACCTGGGATATGAAAATTTAGAATCTGTCAAGTTACAAATCGCTCAGTCTTTCTTCATGGAAATCATAATGCTTATGTCCTGTATAGTATTTGGACAACCAGGAATAAGTTCATCTATGAATACCAGCCTATTCACAATTTAAAGATGCAAGGATTACTTTAAAAAAGAAATGGCCATGGTTATCCATAGGTCAAAAAAGTAATTATTTCTCTAGCATAGTGCAATGTCCGGATGCCTTTAGGTAATATTTTTCTTTATTTTCCTTCTTTGTTCTTTTCCCTAAGTTGTAATATCAACTTTTCTTTTGTACAATATACTCACTAGGGCCCCACACCTCATGTTCCATAAGGCCAGTCTTAGAGCACAGTTATCAAAGCTGAGAATTTGGTAATTGTGCCTGTTAGGTTTTATGGTAATGAAACTTCTCTCACATATAATGAAACTCTCTCCCCTCTCTACTCATAATAACATTACCACATCAACAAATTGTTGATGTGGCATTTTATTTAATGGTCATGGAACTCTTGATGAAACCCCACTGAGACTTTGGGGTGTGTGTGTGGGGGGGGGGGGGGGGTTACACTCATAAGGTTTTACATTGAAGGGAATGTGTTACACTACACCAGTCATCAGCTATGTTGGGAACTAGAGACCACCTAGGCACCGAGCTCTGATGTTTCTGTAGTTGCTTTTTTTTTCCATGCTTCGGAGCCTCGAGGCATCTCTGTACACCGATGACGAACTCTCTCTTATGGATGCATTAAGAATATTTGATATTCTGGGTAACCCGAAGTTTAGATTTTAAGTCCTGGGCACAACACCTCTCTAACGTTGAGATTGAGCATCACAAATAAGGTGCAGATTTTACTCTGCGTAGGGTCCTATATATGACACCGGCCGGGAAAGCTATGTGTGCAGAAGATGATACACGATTAGTGACACTAGTCTGTAAAGACTAGAGAATTAATGAATTGGAGTATTGGACATAACATAAGCCACAACATAATCCACTTCTGCCGGCCATATGCGAATTTAAGACGGTGCTCTGGAACATGGTGGCCGACGATGATTAGGGTCTGTTTGGTTATGGATGCTTATTTATAAGTTGCTTAAGTTGCTTATTGTACGTAGTTGCTTATTTATTGCTTATTGTACGTAGCTGCTTATTTATAATGCCTGGTTTGGTTGGTTTGCTTATTTTTAAGCACCCGTCACATCGAATGTTTAGATACTAATTATGAGTATTGGAACGAGCTTCATCTTACGCGATGAGTTTGACCATCGCTACAGCACCCCTTGCGATGACTACAATCCACCCCAGCATGACAACGATGCAGCCCTAGGGCCCTGTAGAAACAATACCTCTTCATGGAAGATGATGACATGGACATCGATGGGTTGGCTGC
>NC_028457.1:33183966-33210842 GCF_000263155.2 Setaria italica | reverse complement strand
TCACAACATTTCCCATTAGGTTTCTCCATCAACCTAATAAATTCAAAGGCGCAAAGAAAGTATGAAACATCTATCACCGATTTACTCCCTCCGTCCCAATGAACGATTCACATGGTTTGACATACTCCTCTAGCTATTGGGCCTCCACGTTTGTTATTGGTTTTATAAATAGCCTACGTTTAATACTCCTAATTAGTATCTAAATATTGATGTGACATTTGCTTAAAAATAAGCAAAGGGAACCAAACGCCTAAGTCTAGGTGTTTGGTTTGGGTTGCTTATATGATTGGTATTGACATATTTACCCCTGCCATCCCATTTTCCTACCCCTGAAAATGGCCCAGCTCCTACCCCTTGGTTTGGGCAGCGGCGGGGTGCGAGCGGCGGGCGGCCGGCGGCGGGCGCGCGGCGCGGAGGCGGGCGGGCGGCGGGCGGGTGGGAGCGGCGGCGGCGGGCGGGAGCAGCCGACGAGATGGAAAATGGGCGGCGGGCTCGAGCCCACTGGACGCGCCGCCTGCTTCTCCCCCGACGGGCGCCGAAGGCTCGATTCGTACAGCGGGCGCCCCTCCGCTCGTCCAGATCCAGCGACGGCGCGGGAGGAGGAGCAAGGAGATCCAGCGGGCGGGCGGGCGGGAGATCCAGCGGGCGGGCGGGCGGGAGATCCAGCGGGCGGGCGGCGCAGGAGCGGGCGGCGAGCGGCGAGCGGCGCGAAGGCGGACGGCGAGCGGGCGGCGGGCGGGCGGGAGCGGCGGCGGTCGGGCGAGCGCGGAGGCAGGCGGCGAGCTGGCGGCGGGCGGGCGGGAGCGGCGGCGGGCGGCGCGCAGGCGGGCGGCGGCCGGCGGAAGCGGCGCCAGGCAGTGGTGACGGGAGAGAGAAGAGAGAAAGGGGAGAGAGGAGAGAGAATGAGGGTAGGAGGAGTAAAAGTGCTCCATAAGCAACTATAAGCAACCCAAAAGTTTGCTTATATGCTTATGCATAAGCAACTTATAAGCAACTTCTTATAAGCAAGAGTGTTTGGATTATAAGCAACTTATTTGCTTATTTATAAGTTGCTTATAATAAGCAATGCTAACCAAACAGGCCCTTTGCTCTCTGACAGCCTGTGAGGAAAAACGTTAATGCATGCAGCTTGCCGTACGTTATCGAGATGACTGAACAGTGAGTGTAGCAGGGGCCAATAGGTGACATGGACAGCACTGACCTTGTATTTAATTTCCCAGGCAAAGACGCCTGGGAGGACGGAGGCAGCGACGATAAGGACGACCATGACGAGCTGGTCATTAGCCGTTGGGTCGACGAACCTGCTGGTTCCTCCAGCCTCAGAAGTCACAAGAAGTTTGCTGAACCCTCCTTCAATTCTTCCGGATAATTGGCAAGCTTTAACTTTTTATTATGGGAGCTCCCTTTATGTCTTTTGGCCTTGGCCGCGTGAGAAGTTGGTATTCACCGTGGCATGGGTTGAAGAGTCTAACAGTTGCGAAAACTTGGGGAGGGGGATTCTTGCTTCGATGTTCAGCTCTGTCGATAGCTGCACACTTTTGCGGAAAAAGTAAAAAAGATGGCACACGGTTCGACACATGAGACGCGCAGGCAACATGCATCTACGGGAAAAATATTTTATATTTCACAAGTGAGATTACATGCCCACCTCATCAAAAAACCTCACTCCCCGCTTGAGGAAAAAGAGTATGGACTGTAGTTTTTTCTTATAAAAGGAAGAATATACCTGTCATCTAGAAAAGCTTTTGGTAGTTGGCTCATCACCACGAAGCCCTTCTGGTCTTTGGATGGAGGCGACTAGAATGGGCATGCTACAACCTGGTCGTGAGTAGTACATGGGGTCGACGAACCCGGTCGGTTTGCTCTTTAATTTCCTTTTCTTACCCGATACGGTGGCAAGCTCGCTCTGATAGTGTTTGCTTATGGGCGTCATCACAGGGCCCGCTGAGCCAGACTTCCTTCAGACCATCTAGATGCCGCAGGGCGCAGGCCATGGATCTGCAGTGACGACACGCGCGGGCACCGAATCCTCAGCACCGTAATAATATGATGCATTCCGTGGGCAAATGTTATTTTAGCCTGTAACTTGGAGCTGCAAGAAATCTCGAGGTGCGCGGCGCGGACCGAGAATTGCATTGGAGCATACCATCTTGGAGCTCTGACAGAAAAAGACATAGCTAGATTTCCTCGATGTAGGTTTGGAAGGAGGAATATCTCCTCTTGCGCTAACTTAGTCTTATGTAATCTCAATTTTCTGAGATTCCAAAGGTTCTTGATCCACACTGGCAACCTGCAGTCATCCAAGTACAACTTGAGGCTCCCCAGCCGCAGGCTCTTGATAGTTTCCTCGGAGAAGCCCCCCAAGCAGTTGGCTTCGTTGAGCTGCCCCTGCACGTGCAGTGACAAGGATTGCACACATGGTTGAGACGTGAGACGATGGCTGAAAAGAGCTTGTCGGCGTTGTTTTGTTCTGGTTGATGCCCGACACTCCAAGCTTGTGCAGTTGGGTAACGTTCTTGAGCTCCTCCAGAACGCCCTCGCGGCAGCGCTGATGTTAACAACATCCAGAGTGTGCATGGTGGAAAGGTTCCGCCCAATCCCTCGAGGAACCTTGACGCCATTATGAGAGCCATCATCAAGTCGGTGCTGCTGCTGCTGTATGAACAACCAGTTTAGCACCAGAGTTGCACCCGGCCTGCTATCTGCTGCTGGTGGTGATGATGTAACTAATAATGGTGAGTTCTCTGCTTCTGGTGGTGGTGATGTTGGATGTTCTGATGATGATGGGTTATCCGCTGCTGCTGGTTGTGGTGAGTCTTGTACCATGCCGGCATCATTGTCCATGGTTACGGTGCTGCCAGCACGAACGTATTGCAGCTTCTCTAGCTTAATGATGCTCTTTGGTGCTTGGTTACAGATGTCTCCCTGATATCCAGAGTTTGGAGCTGCTTCAAATCTCCCAAGGAATCCAGCAGATGAGTGATTTCAATGTTTTGTAGTTACCTCGATTCACACGATTTTAATTCAATGTTTATATACCTAATCATTAAATTGTCTTGTAGTTTTGTGCACTGCTTTGCACTGTGCTCTTAGCTAGATGCTACAAAATTTAAGGATAATGAAAAACATGTCCAAACCAAATAAATTAAGATTTAGTTTGTACATAAGCATATGTAGAATAGAGAACATTATGTTGGGAACTCCCACCACATAATAAACCTTCATTTTTCTATTGTAGCATCTCCGATTTAACCTTTTTGTGAGAGCTGGGCCTTTTATAGGATACTGAGTATTACATATTGATTGTCTACTAAATTTGGAACCGACTGCAATGGCCTGTCCGGTATTGGTGCAACCCAATCGAGTACCTGGCTTCTAAGTTATGCTCTAAACACAAAAACGCCGCTTAATGCTTTACTTCTCATGTCAGGGCCCAAGAGCAAGATTTGGGCGATGGCCATAGTTGTTCCTCTAGTGGCAGCACTTATGTGCTTCATTTTTGGCTTTGGATGGATGAGAAGGCACAGACCAGGTTAGTTGTGTGTGAAATTACCGTTCTACTAACTACTATGCTACTATTACCTGCATGCAGTCATCAAGTTTTTGTTTGCAAATTTGTAACTTATACGACCATACAACTGTTAACACAGGTAAATGGAGTTTAATGGATAGATTGAAAGTGAATGTGCACCAAGATGAAGAACTGGAATTGGGAATAGAAGGGAGCAATTCAATGTTCACGTTTTTCAGCTTTTCTCAAGTTTTGGAAGCCAGAAAAAACTTCTCGGTAGAAAATAAACTTGGGCAAGGTGGCTTTGGTCCTGTATACAAGGTAGAGAATGTGTGGGATAACATAGAGAGAAAGGAACTAAAACTCATGCTCCATGAGAAATTGTGAAGACTGATTTTATATGTCATTCAAGTTAGTTTGCTTCTGGTAGAGAAGATTGTCAACAAAAAGACCATATCAATGGTCAAGAAAATGTAACACTTTTTACTGGTTAAGCTTCCTGATGGATTGGAGATAGCAATTAAGAGACTTGCTTCACATTCAGGACAAGGTTTCAGAGAGTTCAAAAATGAAGTCCAGCTGATTGCCAAACTCCAGCACAGAAATCTGGTTAGGCTCTTGGGATGTTGCTCTCAAGGGGAGGAAAAAATTCTGGTCTATGAATATTTGCCAAATAAAAGCTTGGATTTCTTTATTCTTCGGTACTATATATATCGAACAATTATGCATCCTGGGTACTTTTCTAGTTTTTCTGTTGCATTTACTCTTAGTTAATGTGCAGATGAAACAAGAAGAAGCTTACTTAGCTGGAATAAACGTCTAATCATAATTGAAGCAACAGCAGAAGAGCTTCTATATTTGCATAAATACTCTAGATTACCCATTATACATAGAGATGTAAAAGCAAGCAACATTCTCTTGGACTCTGAAATGAACCCTAAATTTTCAGATTTTGGCCTTGCTAAAATGTTTAGCTCAAATGACACAGAAGGAAACACTTAAAGGGTGGTTGGAACATAGTAAGCTTTGTTTGCCAAATAAGTTCCTTATTGCTATAAGTTGATAAATGACAACAAGCTGAAATAAGAACTTTTTCTTGTTTATTGTCTTGTGTGTGCCCTTCTAGTGGTTACATGGCCCCAGAATGCTTCAGGAGGTATCTACTCAATAAAATCTGATGTGTTCAGCTTCGGTGTGCTAATTCTAGAGATCATCATTGGAAAAAACAAATTCAGGTTTCCAGCAATACGGAGACTTTTTGAACCTTCTTGGATACGTGAGTCTTCTCCAGATATTTTCACATTTGTAAATTTGTTCTGTTTATACAGTAAGTTATAAGCTTGAAATGTGTAATTTATGATTAACATTTTCATAGGCATGGCAGCTGTGGAGTGAGGGAAGGTGGTTTCAACTTGTGGACGCATCATTTGTTGCGGCGAGTCATCAAACACTATAAATCATGAGATGCATAAACATCGCGCTCCTGTGTGTGCAAGAGAATGCTGCTGATAGGCCCACAATGTCAGGTGTGGTTGGGATGCTAAGCAGCGTAAGCATGATCCTGCCTGAGCCTAAACACCCAGCATATTTCCATGTAAGGGTGGCCAAGGAAGAGGAATCGACATCTGCAGAGCCATGTAGTGCTAATGATGTAACTATCTAGCCTACAAGGTAGATAATAGTTTCTTTTTCAGATGTGATGTTTTAGCATGATGACTACATTTGAGATTACTTGTGTCAACTGCTCTGAGAATCTGATTCAACTTTGGAACTATATATGCATATTGAATGCTATTTTCTTTCGTAGAAATTTGGATCAGGGAAATGTTACTATTGCCATCTTTTCTACATCAAAACTATTGCAGAGAACACTCTGTTCCTCTGTTCTGTATATACCATGTTCTCCATTTTCAAGTTAAAGCACGCACATGAGTACATGACCTAGTAATAATGCCCGGCTGGTATCAGGACCTGCTACGAATAGGCCTCACTGTAACCTACGGATTTCATAGGAATTTAGCAGCAAAATGCAGCTCATTGCATTTCTTTTAGGGCTAAAGAAGCGCATTGCATTGTGGCCTAAGAGGATAATACAATGAGATCAATTGGCAATTTGGCACTGAAAAAAATACACGTACAGGATTAGAGACTACTATGCAGCAAGGCACTTACGCGAAGACGTCCTACGCCGCAGACTTGGCCCCCTTGAAGGCTATGGTCCCCGCCCGCTGCTATTGAAGATCCGCCACAGCCGGAAGAGGATCCGCCGGCGATGCCCCGCGCACGCGACTTGGTGACTACGTACTTCCAGGAGAGTGCACGGGCCGGGTCAAATTCATTATTGGTGTTGCAACACTGAATATAGGCCCATTTTCAGGTCCGAAATCCAATACTAACTGCCAAACGCGCGAGAGGGAGCTCTGGGAACACTGAATACAGGTCCATTTCCGGTTCGAAATCCAACAAACTATCAACCATCAGCCGGCCCATTTAAGACTTGGCAATGTTAGTGAGAGAAGCGAAATGCTCTAATGCAAGAACCGTCTTCACGTATGATTCTCTCCTAATGAAGATTGAAGTAATTTGTAATGTTAATTTCTACATCCGACGAAGGTGAATGGATGACAACCATAAAATAGAAATTAAATCTGGCAATTGGCACGTTCACAGAGATGAGTAAATTTTAGAACGTACATACGACAACATAACAATTTTTTAAAGGAGACAACAAAGAAATTTATTATGGAATATTGGTACTTACTCGATTGTTCGAGGGGTAACTATCATGGTTGCTAGTGAAGACCGGCTGGGTTTACGAGCGAATGAGAAAAAGGGTAACCAGTGCAATTATGTGATGAAAAATGATTAGTTTATGAGCAAACTAGCAAAGCTCATCGAAGCTCTTGCCTGAGGGACTCCGTCAGGACGTGGATGTCACTGACGTACCCTAAGTCAACCAATAAAGCCTAGGACGTTATCTATGGTTGCACGAGCACATATATGTTTTCAGAACCATATCTTCCTCGTAAAAAATTCCAATATCCAATGCAAATTACCCGTTCTACCGGTCTGACAGGTTTCCGAAAACCGTGACTCCGTGAGATCGGTTTGGCCTGATTGCCTAGCAAATCCAAGGTAATGTCAATTTTAGTCGTTAGCCCGCACAGGTGTTTCGAGGATGTCAATCCCCTTGTTAGATATGAATCGAAGAAGAGTCTGCCGCCCCCGACGCTGCTGCTCTCATGGTGCGAGAGGACCCACACGTTCTGCATTGTCGACTTGACGTTGCCTTCCTACGACGGCAGGCGCCTCGATTGCATGTGCACACCCCGGCGCTAGCTGGTGCTTGGTCTGTATTGACGTTGATGCAACTACACTTTGTGCGCTTCGATTTAAGGACCAGGCTAGCTGTTCGATCGGCTAGGTATTCGCCCGCCTGCGTGGCCGTCGTCGTCGTCGTCTCCGGTTTCCCTGCTGTGGTGCTGGTGCTAGCTAGCGCTTCTCCTCCATCCTCTCTGTCTCCCTTGGGCGTGCGATCGATTCTCCGGTGGCCGCCGGTGAGACATATTTACTTTGTTTCTAATTTAGCATTCCAAATCGATTTGGATTTCGCTGGTTCCTTTTCCATTTGTACATATTTTTGTTGTTCGACGTACATGGACCTTTATTAATAATTTCTCCATGTGGACAGTAAGTACGATCTCCAGCATCATGTTTAATTTGCGGATGTTGAGGAACGTAATAAGCGAGTTCGTTCCACCAACAAGTTAATATTAAGATTCTTCTTCTAATTATATTCTTATTACGATCGACTAGCTAGAGAAGATCAAGGTTATTAGCTAGTATATATCGTCATCCTATGGATCGTATCGTCTGACGCTACAATGAATCCAACCGATGAAGCCTCATGATAGGATTCCAGAATCGTGCGTTTTTGGGTAGAACCAAACACAGCTAGCAGATCCGACGAATGGACACATAGAATTCAATCAACCTCATTAGTTAAAATTATGAAGCTAATTGGAAACATATAATCAACTCAATTCTATATTACATTAAAATAACAAACATACCACTGTAATGGTTATAATATGACTATAGAATTTTATTTAAAAAATAATCCATCTCTAATTTATTTCTCTCTCTTCCCTCCTCTCTCTTCTAAGTCTAGATGTAGATCTAGATGACAACCTAATGAAGCTAGAAATAATGGATAGAAGTTGAAAAAAAAGGTTGGAATAGCACAAACTCATCTTATATTTCCACCTCCTCCAAAGAAATTAAGAGCAAAATATTCACCCTTAAATTTGGTGTTTTTGGAGTTTTTCCCAAGCTCCTCTGAGGCATGCTCCAAATGGAAGGTTGGTTGGGTAACAAGCCGTCCGCAACCTTATCTAGACGGGATCTGTGTCAGCATAAATCAATTCTGGTGTAGTGATTGGTGATTTCAATGGTCTGACGGTTTTAGAAATCACCAAATGTGTTTCGAGAATGTCAACCCCTTGTTAGGGCACGTACAATAGTTTAGACAGCTGCTGTCTATGAACTATGCCATGTCACACATAGACAACTAAAAAGACAACATGTACAGTGAGTTGTCTATTTAGCTGTATGCAAGCATTTAATCCATTCATTGAGTTGGTAATCAAAGTATGCATTTGATCTTTGTAGCCATTTTGGTGCTTGAATGAGAGAATGTATGGTATATTCAAATAAGTTGCATGAGTCTTTTAGAGAAGCATAAATATATTATATATTTATATCAATAGGTACTCCGAATTCATGATATGATATAGTAAAGTCGTAATACCATTGCAATGCAGGTCTAATTTTGATTTTGCCCATAATTGACCTTTGCAATACATAATATGATCAATCAAGAAACAGCAGCACTTACAATCACTACCAATCAGGATCCAGAATCACAAAATGCTTCTGGTAGAGACTAAAGGAATCTACATTGTAGCGAGCCCAAGGTTCATAAGCAATCCTCAATGGAGCCAGGTCACCGGTGTGGCCATCCTGCAGTACTCAAACTCCAAAGGCAAAGCTTCTGGCCCCCTCCCTGATGCTCCAAATGAGTACTACTCCATCAACCAGGCATTTGAATATGAACACTAGACAAACCTGTAAAGGTGTACCTGTGGCCATAACACCTTGCTATTTGTGATAGAATGTAAGCTTGAGCGCTCCTGTCAGCCTGAATCAACAAAATTAGCTCTTTGATGACATAACCAAAGAGAATAAAGTTAACTGTAGCATCTTTCCCCAAAACCCTGGGACCTGGTTCTTAGACTGTCATGTGATATTTGTAAAGAGGAGCCATATGAATACATTAGGCATGGAAACTAAACCAGCAAAGTCTTGTGAGAAGTGTTATCAATTTATTATGAATGCCAAGGTAGTCGTGCAGCTCATGCAGGACATGAAGCATCTCTAGTCGTCGTACCTCCTTGTAAAGCAGTATCTGAAAATTAAGTTACCTATTCAATTTTTTTTTTACATTTCAGCACATTACGGTTCATTTAGATTCATACATTAACCCTGATCGAAAACTGAATTTCGTCATAATTCTGCTCTTTAGAATACCAATCCATGGAGGAAGATGCAGTAGCATATGCTCGAAGAGAAGAAAAACTGTAACTGGTAGGTAGATTTATACCACGGTGGGAATAATGTTGTAATAATAATACATAAAAGAATTAATTTTAGGTGGTGACCCCTTAGCACAAATGTGGTGGTGAGTTCAGAACACTAACTACTCCTCATGAACGCAGGTCACATAATCAGCATCAATGAACATAAATCTTAATAAAAAATGAAATCAAGGAGCAGATGCAGGAAAATCGGTGGCACCTTTCTTAATGCTGAACAATCCACCCAAATTAAATAATTGATCAAACAATGTGAACGTGTGCTTACCTGCTGGAACTCTCATCACAGCAGCTAGGGGAAAAAAGCACAGGAGGCGGCGTCGAATCGACCTCGCACAGCCGCAGCGGCCTCCGCCGTTGCCAAATCGAGGTGCTCCGCCGCCGAATCGACTCCCGTCGTAACTGAATCGAGGTCCCCCGGAAGCAATGTGAATCGACCTCCGCTGCCCGCTGAACCAACCTCCGCCGTAGCCAAATCGAGCTCTCCCGTCGCTGGATCGAACTGCTGCGTCCAAATCGAGGCCCGTCGTCTGACGAATCGACCAGCGACTCGAAGCAAGGCGAGCAGCAGCAAGGGAATCAAGCGCCCCCTTGGGAGGCCACGGGCGGCGCGGGAGGAGGGGAGCATGTCCGCCGGCGGCGAGATCTGAGGAGGAGCGAGCGGGAGGAGACAGGGAAGTGTCGCAGTCGCGAGCCTTGGCGCCAAAGGGGAAAAGCGCGCATGCAGCCCCGCGCGCAGCGGATCCTCGCCACCATCGACGACCGGCAGCGCGTCGCACAACGAGTCGCGCGCGTCGTCGCCAGCCGTGGGAGCACGAGCCGGTGCCGTAGACGAACGAGACGACGGCGCCCCTCTCTTTCTTCAGTTAATGCGCGCCACAGAGGACTAAAATGCTGACGTGGACACACGCAGACGGCAGCCGGCTCGCCGTTGTACGTGCCCTTAGGTATGAATCGACGAAGAGTCTGCCGGCGCTGCTGTCGTCAACGCTCATGGTGCGAGGACCCACACGTTCCGCATTGCCGACCTGACGTCGATCGCCTTCCTACCACAGTGACCGCCTCGATTGGATGTAGACCCCGGTGCTAGCTGGTGGTCTGCCTTGACGTTGATGTAACTGCACTTTCTTGGAAGACGCCGGTGTACTGCCTCCATTATTAGAAAGGAACATCAGTAGCCCATCATAAAAGAAAGAAAGGAACATCAGTACGGTTTTTTCCAAAAAAAAAACAAATCGACCAAGAATTGTTGGTAGCAACTTTCATGCTGTCGCGATGCAGATGCATGAACGGAAACGCGTAGCCTCGTAGGCCCGTACGCGGACCACGGATAATTGAACGTTGACAGCACCGGGATTCTGCGCCTCGATTTAAGGACCAGCAGGTTCGGTATTCTCGCCCGCCTGCGTCGTCGTCGTCTTTGCTCCGGTTTTCCTGCCGTGGTGCTGGCGCTCCTCCGCCTCCATCCTATCTCCGTCGGACGTGCAAATTCTCCGGTCGCCGGCCGGTGAGACTTTTATTTTGTTTTTAATTTTGAAATTAAGCTATGCATGTGTCGACGGATTCTTGGGGTTCCGGTCGAACTCTATGGAATTTCATATCTGACGACCCCTCTTCTTCTCCATCCTACTTCATCCCCTCATGATCTCCAAGTCCGGCAAGTTCCATTAGCTCCGATCCAATACATTAGGCTTTTGGGTTTGGAGGTTTGAGAGATTCGATGTACCCCAGCTATAGAGGGAACTCTAAGGAGGCCGTAGCCCGACGGTGGGTGGGGAGGTGTGGCAATGGGTCGCGAGCGTCGTCGAGGAAAGGTTGCAGCACCGGTGGCGGTGCCGCCGCTGGAGCTGGACGGGACGGGGGTGGAGGTGGGGGAGCACGGGGAGACGGAGCGCCGAGAAGAAAGAGATGGGGTGGATGAGGGTGGCCTGGGCAGCGGTAATGGTGACTATGTATAGGTCCTGTTAAAAGTTATGTATCTAGAACAAATAGTAATTTGGGAAGGAGGAGTACCATTTAATTTTAGCACACAAAATCAATTTGGAATTATCTTGTTCATATATAATTTCGGTGTGGGTCCACAAATGCACGCATATGGCCAATCATGAGCTGTAGATGTACTTATTTATGTTTTTTTACGGTGTGAACTCTCATTTTAAATGTTTGGCAATAGGATGTGATGTCATTTGTTCGTTTGGAGATTGGGTTGATTTTGCGAAATCTTATCCGTATATACTGCCACTGTTTATTATTGCCTTGCAGAAGAGAGAAACACATTTGACCTTCTTCTTGAAACGTTTTACAGATAAGAAATGGATACTCAAGATGATATCTATGACACTCTCGAAGACATGGTATGTGATGAAATAGGAGAGCCATTGAGGCTTAGGCTACACCTCTTGCAAGCCATCACAAACAACTTCTCTGAGGAGAACCTTATTGGCCGCGGTGGATATGGCGAAGTTTACAAGGTACGTGGGACTTTTTTTTCCTAATTGCAAAAAAATTTAAGTTTTACAATAAAAATCATTCCATTCTATAATTAGTTCACTTTCTTCATCTGACCGAACAAAATTTTGACATGATTTACATCTCAAAGCATTCAGTATGGGGCAATACACTATCAAGGTCTTACTAGCTAGAAGGAAAAGAAAGGGCTAGCAGATCATCGCCACACAGAACTGAGTCCCCCTTATGAGCTGTGCAAATTGCCATCATGAAAAAGTTTTGGGATAGTGTCAATACATCCTCCACCAGAAAGAGCCGGCATGCTTCGTAGTGTCAATGATCTAGTCTATTTAAATATAATATTTATGCTCACAAGACATTCACCAAAATAAATGACCAAATATTTTATCGGAGTTTATAGATTATTTATTTTTAGTCATTCTACCTTTTTTCTATTAAATAGATAAATGCTCCTGGAAATATAATATTACACAATAGTCAATAATTAAGGAAGGTATAGTTGAAATCACACAGGGAGTCCTTGGAACAACTGGCTTTGTTGCTGTCAAGAAGTTATACTCATCTTATGCAATCGAAGATGAAACATTTAATCGCGAGGTTGGTTGTCTGATGAAGATTAGGCACCACAACATAGTCTGGTTTGTTGGGTACTGTGCTGACACGCAGGTAGAGGTGGTGCCACAAGGAGTGAAAAATATTTTCGCGGAAACACGAGAAAAATTACTTTGCTTCAAGTATTTGCGTAATGGAAGCCTTGGCAAGCATCTTACAGGTATGACTGTGGAACAAACATGTGATCTAGTCACTCAGAATGGATGGATTTTCTTTTCTAAGTACAACGTCCAGTTCAAAATACTTTATGTTTTTTATTTAGCATGTTTTTTTATGTGCACACGTTTAAACACTACTTTCTATACTTGAATGCGTTTTAAATATCTAACAAATTTATGAGACTTTGGTTGTTCTTTCCAAGACAAATTTAGACTGATATTTTAAAACTTAGTGATTGTTCGAGTTTTACAAATTTGACTACATGATGTTCAAACTGTCAAGTATTTAACACAAGTATATTGGTAAGTAGGACATATTCTAGAGCTATTAAAATGTAAATTAAAGTTGTACAGCTGCGAAATTAGTTCTACAACAAACCTCAAAAAAAGTGTTTTATTCACAGGATATTTGACTAATCGATTTTGCCTAGATCGCTGCACAAATACATAGCTTTTGTGCTCGAACACTGAAACATGGGAAAACACCATTATGAATCATTTTTATCCATGCATAGAACATAATATATGCTGAAACATAGATAATGGCGCAATATTCAATTTACCATTTGGTGTTTTATGGATTTTTATAGATTGTTTTCATCATATTTTGTTCGGCGTTCCTGGCCCCAACCTGAAATGATTTTGGAAACCCAAGCAAATAATTCCAAAAAATCATTTAAATTCACAAGTATCAGATTAGAGCATTATATCATTTTGCAAATTTTGAAGAGATTTTAATTTGTGATTTGAGGGTAGTGGTAGAAAACTCGGCATTAGTCCTGGATGGTAGGCCTCAAATCTCTCTAAAATCTATCCAGGATAAAATTTTCAAGACGAAAGGGGGGAGGGGGGTCTTTAGTCCCTGATCGTTTAACCGGGATTAAAGGGCATCCATGCATGCGCCTGCATGGCGCATGCACGTACCCTTTAGTACTAAGACTTTTTTTTAATAAAATCAAATTAGTATTTATAAAATTACTATATATACATTTCTTAGTATACTATACAATTTTTAGCATATTATACAAATCAAACTAGTATTTAAACAATTACTATATATACAAAAATTTGTCCCGGTCATTCCTAGGATCCTCCCGTCGAGGTGTTGCTCGGTGCGTCTAATGAACGTCCGTCGTAATAAAATTCTCTCGCTGAATTTATCACCTCGTCCACTAGGAATCCCATGAGACCTTCACATATTGCCCATATTCTCTCCTTCTCCAAGATTCTATGTTGAATATTCCACATCTGTAATTTGGAAATATGTGTTACACAAATACTTAAATATAAGGAGCTAGAAAATAATTAATTATTAATAAATTTATTTTACCTACTTTCTGCTCATGCGGCGTAATCATGGCCTTGGGTTCCACAAAACTGTATAGGAACTCACAGACGTAGTATTCACATAGAAATATTCGTGTTATAGAATATACAAAATGTGCAAACTTCATACGTACTGGGAAGTTGGAGATGTAGAAGACATGAAGAAGAACATTTGGTTTGTACTTCATGATCTCCATCATTACTGTGCTATTTCAACTATTTGGTTTGTATGGTGGTGTATCCTAATCCTTACTGTTCTATTTTCTTACACCTACAATTTATTTACCTTAATTTTATTGCAATGACTAAATATTAAAAATACATTTACTATATTTTTTTTCATACCTAATATTGATCAAGTTCTTTTAACTAATATGAATCGTATTTAACAAGTAAGCTATCCATCACATTCTAGCTCAAAAACATGTATAAATAAAAATTATTTTCATTCTCCCTCATTCTAAAAAAACTCATTTTTCTCCCTCTCTAAAGCATAAAACAAAGCATAATAATAATAAATGAAGGGAGGATGAATTAGCTAACCTTTACAACACTTTGGATGAGTGAAATCTCCACGGAAATAAGGAAAAAATTCGGGCAACATCTTCCTTAGGGTTGCTTCGTCGTCATGGAGAGGAGGGCGAATGTCTCTGGTGGAGCCGAGTGGCTCGGGCTGGAGGAGAAAAAAGAGGTCTCTGTATGGTGATTTTATAGGGGAGGAGATTTTGTCCCGGTTCAAAATTCCAACCGGGATAAAAAAAACAAATTTGTCTCGGTTGGTAGTTAAGTCCCGATTGGAAACTCCAACCAGGACAAAAGCGGCCCTTTTATCCCAGTTGGAATTACCAACCGGGAGTAAACTTTTTGTCCCAGTTGGAGTTACCAACCATGACAAAAGGAGGAGGCGTCGGTGCAAATTTTCCAACCGTTACAATCGGGACTAAAGGGGGGCTTGAGCCCCGATTGTAAATACCAACCGGGACTAAAGCTCCGCCCCCGTGCTGGCCTTCGGTGGGTCGCCACTTTTAGTCACGGGGCAAATATTAACCGGGATAAAAGGGGTGGATGGAAGGTGAGTTCTTTATTGGTGGGGGAAAAATGCATACTGGTCCCTTCCCACAGGATCCCGTTGATAAAAGTCACGTTCTGCATGTAAATCGACTAATCTACTGTCCTGTAAATAAAATCACACTCTTTTGCTGTATGTCGTAGTCAAATTTCCACAAAGAAATTGAGGTACCTTCTCTTGTCATCAGGGTGGCGGAAAAACATGTTACCAAGCAGCCACTGGCCCACTATCATAGATAGAATTATGGCCTTATGTTGAAAAAGTGTAATGGGCTTGTTATGCCAAAGTAACAAGGTTTAGTCAACATATTAATTTTTATACGCTCTGCATTCCAAGTTATAGCTCACTTTAGATTTTGTCCTAAGTCTAAATTTTAAGTTTGACTAAATTTATAGAAAAATATACCAATATCTAAAGTTATATTTTTCTAAAAATTTATGAAAGTTAAAAAAGTTTGACTTAGGATACTGTTTTTAGTGAAAATATCTGGATATTTATTTTTTTAGCATTGTTGACATATGTTGATTGATATTCATGTGTCTATTTATGTAGTCGAACCTTGTGGGCTTCAATGGCGTGTTTGTTACCAAATAATAAAAGGAATTTGTCTCGGTTTGGATTATCTGCATGAGAGGCACATAGTTCATCTAGATCTCAAACCAGATAATATATTGCTTGATGATGGCATGGTGCCCAAAATTGCGGATTTTGGTCTGTCAAGGCTCTTAAATAAAGAAAGCCGCACAATCACTGAAAAGATATGTGGAACACGGTGAGCTAAGTCTATAATTTCCCTGAGAGAGGTTCATATATAGTTAATCATGCATACTATCTGTCCATATGTTTTTTCCTGGTGTCAGCTTTCAGTTTGGATCCCACCTTGACATTGTCGTTTTCCATGCATGCAGGGGATACATGGCACCCGAGTACATAGACAGTGGAGTAATCACAGTCAAGGCAGACATATATAGTTTGGGTGTGATAATTGGACACATGGTGAAGGGACGTAACACCGGAGCTACGTCTGACCAAGATGTATGCTTTAGCTTTGTCCTAAGTCAAACCTGTCTAACTTTGACAAAGTTTGTAGAAAACATATATATTAACATTTACAACATCAAATTATTAAATATACAATGAAATTAAATATGTCTTGATAGTGTATTCTTCTGTAAATTTGTTCAAATTTAGTTTGATATAGGATAAAATTAAAGAAACATATAATTTAGAATGCTTATTAGCATCATGCACATCAATTAGATGCCATGTAGGACTTTTTTCTAACTTAACGAATTAATAAAGAGAGAAAAACATGTACCGTCGTGGAGATACAGCTTTGGCACGAAATCCCACGATTGGAAAGCGGACCTAGCTTTGGGATGGAATTGTTTCATATGATACTTGTCTTGGGTCCACTACCATAGACACAATCAAACAATAATTAATTGTCTTGTGTGACTATAAGGAAAAAAACCTATGATACTATGCATTATTAGAGTTTATCATATTTGTATTAGTATTTGACATGACAACCTTGGATATTGTAACAGGATACAATGCACTGAGACTAGCCTAATTGATCACTCCCTTTACATAAATAATTATAGTTAAAACAACCAGTATTTTGTTTTCAATGTTTTTTTAGTAATGAGATACATTATTCCTAGTCAGGTACTGGTGAGCTGGATGACTAGGCTCGTAAAGGATTCATCACAGATGAAGGAGACGCAATTGGACATTGGCTACCAGCAAATAAAAGCATGCATCGAGATATCACAGAGGTGCACGCAGCCTAAACCAGAGGATAGGCCATCTATGCCTGATATCCTATGTATGCTGGAGGAAACGGAAGCAGCAAACCGATCTGCCGTTGGGTCTGCTCCAAATGGCCGGGTAAGTAGGTATCAACTTGCATGATAATATAAACTAGTGGCTTCTAGATAACACAGAAAAAGAGCATTAATCTGGCTGAAACAGTTGCAAAAAGTTAATTACCTGTTGTATTTTCCTTTCAATCGGTCTTCCTTTCATGACCACCACAACTTCCGGGCATCAAATTTGTTAATTCCCAATGGGGAGTTTCATTTCGCACTACAAGATATTTAATTTGATGAATAAAACAAAGCCTTCCAATGCATAGTTTCACTTCGTAGTTTTATAGGCTGGTAGCCATTGCATTTAATTACGATGCACATGATCATACGAAATGAAACTCTCTAGCTCCAATGCTGGTTTCAACAGGTTTCATAGTTTTGGATACAATGCATACATAGTTTCATCATGATGAAACTGCTACCTTCTCTCTCTTCATAATTATCATGCCATGTTAGCAGAATTGTTGATGTGTCACGCCATTAAATAAGAATGAAACTCATATGAAACGACCTCCATTGGGAATAGCCTTACTAATATAGTCAACTACCAGGAAAACTGAATTTCTTAAGACTTGGCACTACTTTACAGATACTCTATTCAAATGGTTAAAAAAACACATACCAACTTGGTTTTTGAACAATCAAAGATTTTGCAAGGTATAATGGTATGCTATGAAATAAGGGTAAAAAAACTCATCTGATACAACAAGTATCCCAGGTGGTTCTATTCTGAGGCCCTTAGAATACACTACGGGAAACTTTAAATTTGCCGAGTGTTTACTTTTTGCCGAGTGTTTTTTTTCGGACACTCGGCAAACAAGCTCTTCGCCGAGTGCCAAGCCAAAAACACTCGGCAAAAAAAAAACACTCGGCAAATCGTGGCTTTGCCGAGTGTCAAATAAAAAACACTCGGCAAAGCCCCCTCTTTGCCGAGTGTCAAAAAAAACACTCGGCAAAGATGGGGTTTGCCGAGTGTCAAAAAAAACACTCGGCAAAGAGGGGGGTTTGCCGAGTGTTTTTTTTTGACACTCGGCAAAAAAATAATTTTTTTTCCTCTTTTCACCATGAAATTTTTTCTACTCCCCACATACAACATGTGGTACTCCATGTTAAAATTTGGTATATTTTTGAATTTATTTGCTATATTTAATTAATTAATTGCATTTCAAGGGAATTTTTGGTATAAGTCAAATTTGAACTGCAAGTGATTCAAATTATGGAATAAAATGAGTAGAAAAATGATATTCATGTTATTTGGACCAATTTGAGACCTGACCCATGAAATGAAAAGAAATTTCGAACATCTTGTTCAGGAAACACGATCATGAGCGTGTCGCAGTAGTATTTTTAAATTGTAAAAAAAACAATCAAAGTCTGAAAATCTTAAGATTTGTCATGATGTGATGATATAATACGTGGAGGCTGTGGAAAAAAATTGAGAAGGTTTTGCACATTTCATCATGTACGATGATTACAAACCGAAGCATCTCAGAAGAAGAATAGTAACTTTAAGAAGGATTCGATAAAATTTAGAGTCGAAGTGACGGTCGAGTTCGGTTTGACTACAAAACTTTTTGTATAGTCAGTAGAAAACCTATATTGATTTGTGTGAAAATTTGGTATTTTTTTGAAACTGTTGGATATTTTTTAAATTTTTTTTAAAAAACGTTTGCCGAGTGTCCTACGCTGGACACTCGGCAAAGAAAACTCTTTACCGAGTGTCCACGTAGGACACTCGGCAAACTATCCGCCCGGCCCCTCAATTAAATAAGTGCCTCCGGCCGGCCTGACTCCCCTCACTGCGCCCTCTCTCCCAACACCCGGCGCCCTCACTGCCTCACTGCCTCCTCTCTCCCTCCTCTCTCCCATGCCGCCCGGCGCCCCCCGCCGCCGCCCGGCGGCCCCGGCCCCGCCGCCGCCCGGCGCCCCCCGCCGCCGCCCCGCGCTCCCGGATCCGCCGCCGCCGGCCGGATCCTCCGCCGCCCGCCGGATCCTCCGCCGCCCCGGCCCCCGGATCCGCCGCCCCGGCCTCCGGATCCGCCGCCGCCCTCCGGATCCGCCGCCGCCCGCCGGATCCTCCGCCGCCCCGGCCCCCGGATCCGCCGCCCCGGCCTCCGGATCCGCCGCCGCCCGCCGGATCCGCCGCCGCCCGCCGGATCCTCCGCCGCCCCGGCCCTCGGATCCGCCGCCCCGGCCTCCGGATCCTCCGCCGCCCGCCGGATCCTCCGCCGCCCGCCGCCCCGGCCCCCGGATCCTCCGCCGCCGCCGCCCCGGCCCCCGGATCCGCCGCCGCCCGGCGCACGGCGCCCCCGGATCCGCCGCCCGCCCGTCCCCTCCACCGGATCCGCCGGCGCCGGGGCCTGAAGAGAAGAGGAGAGGATGGTGGCGGCGGCGGCGGCGGCGGCGGCGGCGGAGCAGTGGCGGTGCGTGATTTTTTTTTTTATTTTTTCAATAAGTGTTCGCCGAGTGTTTTCTGGGCACTCGGCAAAGTCTTTGCCGAGTGCCCGACACAAGACACTCGGCGAACTAGTGTTTGCCGACTCTAGATTTGCCGTGTGCCGTTTGCCGAGTGTTACACTCGGCAAACGGTTCGCCGAGGGTATTCTGCCCTTCGCCGAGTGCCCCTGGCACTCGGCAATTTGACTGTGTCCGGTAGTGATACTGACCTAGTCTACCCACATGATTGTGCGCGACAAGTTGGAAGTCATGTGATTTTCATGCTAAATAAATACACACACATGCAATTCCTAGGATTGGAAAAGAACAGCTTCATACTCTGTATAAAGTTTAATTAATTACTAACCATCCCATCTTTGTGCGATATTTCTTTCCTTGCGAGTCTTGTTCTCTATGTAGTGGGAATTTGATCGATTTTAGATGTTTGAAAGGTAGTTGTTTCACATAAAATGGATTTTTGTACCTTTAATTTTAGTTTGGATCTTAAATTTGAGATTTTTAGCTGGCATGTGGGATCAAAATTATAGGTTTACTTTGTTTTTTATGCATTCCTTTGGATTTTGTACATATGTACGCCCATATTTAAACTTAGAAAGGATTACTATGCATCTTAGCAATTTCATATTGATTGGGAAAAAGAAACTAAATTACTTTTTTGCAAGAAAAAACATAATTAACTAATAAATAATCTCAATAATAGATTGCTTCATTCATATATATAATTTACATTATTGAATAATAATTACACTAGAATTATTTCTAATACATAGCATCGTCTCTTGGTGCGCCACAGTGGTGATGAAGTTAGCATCACAGAGTTATTCAGCTAGAAGAATATAAGGTTGTATTATATAAATCATAATCCTAGTGCTCTTATGATGATCCCTCCATGCTTCTCCTCCGCAACAGTAAAAATAATTTTTGGAGACATCAGATAGTTGAAACGAGCTATTGCCCTTGGAAATAGTCAAGAGGCTCAACGGCAACCATTAATGAAATTGGTTCATTATAAAAAACCATAAACATAAAAAGAAAATTAAAAAATAAAAATATATATAAGACAGTATGTTAGATAACTTTTGCCATTGGTAAATAGTAACGTAGACATGTTTTCTACTAACCATCGGTTAATTTCATAAGACATATTTTTCTCTATGGAACCATCTCTATAAGGTTGTTTCATACATGATACATATTTACAAATTCAGACATTCATACAAAAATTACACATTCCATACATCTTTCAAACTTAAGCCACATCTTGTGCAAAGATTAACGTTTCATATACATATCTTTCTAAGCTGAGACAACAACACATCATACACATCTAGAAAGTGCACGTTTATATAAGTAGTAGACTTCAGCACGGATATTTTAATGTTCCATTCCATAAATGCATTTAGCCATATATCTCTATTGTAGTGTCAATTTATCTTGTTTTCTTCCATTTCACTTAATTTTAATGTTAATTTGTGTCCCTCAGCTTAAGCTTGCTAAATTTGGGCCATGGGGTGGAGCTGGAGGGAAGCCACGAGACGTCAAAATTGCACCCTACCGTTTGGACAGCGTAACAATCAGCAGTGGAGTTGTCATCGATTCGATCCAGTTTTCATACACTGACCACGATGGCCAGTATCACACTATAGGCCCTTGGGGCGGCTTTGGCGGCAACACTAACTCAGTGAGTGTGGAAAGAACCCCTTCCGTTCAAATACAAATGATATTATTTAGATGTGTGCAACATAAAAAGTTAAATTGTTTAAGCTTATTGGGTGACTACATCTAAATTCACAGACAGCTAAGATATTTTGCTGAAATGGCAAGTAATTAAATAAGAGAGAGAAACATAAGCAATATCTACATGGGGTTACATCTTGGGTACGTGAAAACAAAGAAATTACGCACATATTTTGGTCCCTTTGGCACGACCACAACTTCTAAAATAATTAACTTTTCTTATGTATTTGTAAGGCTTGTATCAATCTCTCTCCATATAGCATGGTATTCGATGAGTGTGCTATGAAACAATGGTTTGGAAGTAGCCTAACATTTGGACTCACTGGGGAGAAGCATAAGTAAAAACTAGGATTTTTTTTGAAACATTCTGAAATTATAATCTGAGATACCATTTTTATGTACCTCCTATGTTGTACTCGTGGTAAATCTTGATATCTCCCTAAGGTGGTACGGCTAAAAGTTATTACCTGAGTATTCATATTTGTCTGAAGGATATTTCATTAATGTGAAATATTGTTTTTCTTTCTCTTGCAGTTTCATCTAGGTCCTTCGGAGTTTCTGATAGGAGTATCAGGATCAATCGGCTCATTCAATGGTCTCAAAAAAGTTATAACATCGCTTACATTTGTCACCAATGCTCGTAGCTATGGACCATTTGGAAGAGCGCGAGGAAGACCGTTCCACATTCAAGTGCAGAGCCATGGCTGCATTGTTGGTTTCTTTGGTCATTCTAGGAGATATCTCGAAGCAATCGGTTTCTATACGGACCAAGATGTACTATTAATTTATTTCATATTGGTTTTACTTTATGATTTATGTTTTCAATTCTAATATATACTTAATTGATTTACTTCAAGGCTAGGGTCACCTCAAATGGGCCTTGGCGTGGAGATGGAGGGGTTCATCATGATAACACAGTAAAACCACATTACCTGGTAAGAAAAACAATTTTCAGTGCAACTTTCATGATCAATTCACTGGAGTATTTAATTATACAGGACCACAACGGCCAGCAGTGCACTGCAGGTCCATCTGGAGGATGTGGAGGTAGCGCTCGTAAGGTTAGCGTTAGCCATTGTGAAATAGCTCCAAAATCCATCTAAAGATAATTTTCTTTTATAATTTTGAATATTATCGGTGTGCCTCAGCTTGAGCTGTCCAAATTTGGTCCATGGGGTGGAGATGGAGGAGAGTCAAAAGACATCAAAATACCACCCTACCGTTTGGACAGCATTACAATTAGCAGTGGAGTTATCATCGATTCGATCGATTTTTCGTACACCGACCACGATGGCCTGTACCACACTACAGGCCCTTGGGGCGGCCATGGGGGGAACAACAACACGGTGAGTGTGAAGGGAATAACTCTTTCCTAAATAACTACATATGAATGATGTTGTTTAGACGTGTGCAACGCAAAGTTAAATTTGCATTTCTAGAGGTCATCATTATTTAAAGCTGGGGCACTAAATATCAAGACATGCATGCCAGCATGCACATAACCGAGGCAGCTAACTATCTTGATTCTATGACTCCTAAGGTTATTCACCACTGCATTGTATAATGCCACTCTCTCCAAAACTCTCATGTCATACAAATAAAAGTATAATAGAACTCGTCCAATGTGTAGCATATTAGTGATGTTTTTAGGAACCTTCAGTCAATTAACTGTTGCATGTGTGTATCCAAGACAATGTGTCATAAGCTTACACATGGTTTCTTACCCTTGGTTATGGACCGAAAGCTCTCTCTCTCTTATTTAATTCCTTGTTGAATCAGAAAAAAAATGTACGTAGCAGTGTTGTGCACTAGAAATAGACAAGGTGCTATGTGGATCCACCCAACTAAAGTTTAACTGTTGGGGACAACAAGCTAATAGCTAAACTTTATATGGGCGGTAGGTAAGACACTAGCTAAACTTTAGCTATGGATACAAATAGGTTTTTAGCTGAAGTTTAGCCAGCTAAAGTTTAGTTGGTGAGATCCAAATAGGGTCTAAGGCTACTGCCACTGGCCATGGACACAATATTGTAGACACTAATTTTGTGCCACCTAGAATATTTTGTTGCCATGGTAAGTAATGAAATAGGAATGGTATTTATAACCAGTATCTTGATGAGTTAAATCATATCCACAATCAATACATCAATTAATTGACTTATGGTTACTACAGAGGAATCATATCCACAATCAATACATCAATTAATTGACTTATGGTTACTACAGAGGAATATAATAATAGTATGATACATGTATTGGAAGGGGTATATCATTCCCTCTACATATGGTATTTCATCTTTGGAGAGTGTGCTATGAATGAATGTATTGGGAGTAACCTAGTGGTAACATTTAGACTCCTGTATAATTCTAGAAATAGCCTAGGGTTTTATCTTTCTGAGAGATTCCATTTTCTAAAAAAATCTTCGTGAGAGATTTGTAAATTATAAGTTAATACAAGGTACTAAAATGTTTCACTTGAGCTGCCAAATTTTCATACCAACTATGTTCTGCTAATGGTAAATCTTGTTAACCCTCCAAGGAGCTATGACTACTAGTCATAGTTATGAGGATATATTTCCATGTGAAATATTGTTTCTCTTTCTCTTGCAGTTTAAGCTAGGACCTTCGGAGTTTCTGACAGGAGTATCAGGATCAATCGGTTCATTCAACACTCTAGTAAACGTTATAACATCGCTTACGTTTGTCACCAACGTTCGTAATTATGGACCATTTGGAAAAGGGCGGGGACCACATTTCCACATTCCAATGGAGAGCAATGGCTGCATCGTTGGTTTCTTTGGGCGTGCAGGGCGATATCTCGATGCAATTGGTGTCTACACAAACCATGAGATGGAAAGAATTGGACTTGAAGAGGTACTGATTTACTACATATTAGTTTTATTTTATAATTTTTAGTTTCATTCTAATGTTATTTTAATCGGTTTAATTCTAGCCTGGGGTCGCCAGGATAGGGCCTTGGGGTGGAGATCGAGGGGTTCTTCATGACATCACAGTAACACCACATCACCTGGAAAGAGTGACAATTTTTAGTGGAACTATCATAGATTCACTTGAGTTTTTATACAGTGACCATGACGGCAAGCAGCACACTGCAGGTCCATGGGGCGGCTGTGGAGGTGGCGGTCGTAAGGTTAGCACTAATTAATCCTGTTGAAATCTACGGGATATGCAATGTGGACTAGATTGTTGTTCCATCTACAGGTCGTTTGTTTTTTTTCCCGCATGGTTCATTACTTTCATTCCATTCCATGCCAGGTGAAAAATGTCTCATTCCTGGGTCGTACAGAAACTTATTCCCTTCTCTTAATTAAACACATGCAGCGAACCTTCTAGAGAAATGAATAACCAGCATCTTAACCAGTACACTAATTTTTCTTTTCCTTTTTGCAGATTCGTTTTGACCCTTCAGAGTTTATAGTGAAAGTTTCCGGAACATTTTGTGCATGGCATGGAGTTAAAAATGTTCTATCTTCTCTTACACTTGTGACCAACACAGGCAGATCATATGGGCCTTATGGAACAGAGTTTGGAACTGCTTTCCACGTTCCGGAGCAGAGCAATAGCAGAATTGTTGGCTTTTTCGCGCACGGAGAAGATTACATCGAAGCAATTGGCGCCTATGTTCGCACTCTGTAACAGTCTGTGCTGTTCTATGCTGTTTCTCCATGACCAGTGATGTCTTGTCTTGGTTGCGAAAGAGAGAGTCAAAATGTTGGCAATTGGCTGCAGTACATCAAGACCCTTGCTTCATGTATCCATTTGCCTGAATATTTGAGCTCTGGCTGCATAGTCCGGTTTCTGCAATGTTCTTGAGTTGCAATTTCAGTAGGGTCCATTGAACTTGTTGCGCCCAACTGATGTCTAGTCATTTTTGTATGCTCTGTAAACTGGTGTCCTCGCACACTTGTTTCTCTGATTCTCTGTAGGGTTACATCTTTGGCAACACTGCACTCGTTACTGGAAATACTGGCTTTTAAACAAAGAATCATCTAGTGCCTAAGATTGTGTACTCCTGTTACTACTGGCTCCGTAACTTTAAAGAATGGCATGAATTCCTACGTAGTACTCTCCTTCAACTTCCTGTCCACTCCTTGTCTACACTACGATGTGGGGTGGGGCGCGATAGAAGAGCAGAGCTTGGGTATAGCACTTGACAAAGGATAGAATCGACGCCTTAGAACTAACGAATCTGCAGTTCTGCACTACTGGTCCATTGATCGCCGCAAAACCAACTGATGATTGGTAGGTTAGGTAGACTGTCACATACTCTGATACTCGCATGGGTGTCGGACAGCTATTATATTCAATCACACAACTTACCTCTTAAAGAAATCTAACACGGATGCCACGGTTTGGATTATGAATTAATTTGCTGTCAAGCAGCGATAGGTGCAGACCTACACCGCTTAAATTAAATAAAGGACGTGGCAAGTATCCAAACCTCATGAAAGAGTTTGGCAAACTGTATAAACTGAGGGTCCTCGAGAGATGTCACTTGATACATGAGACAGGAGACAAAGGGAACCTTCGCTCAAGTGTCTATGCAATCTGAAGGAACTCCAAACACTCCACATTTTTGCTGCAGATGTGTCTCTGGATTTCATGTTGGGAAATGATTGTTGCTGGACACCTCCACATCTCCAAAGACTTACGGCAGGAATGATATACACTATGGGGGTATATCATTCCTCTTCATAAGGCATGACATCTTTCGAGAGCTAGCGATGAAAGAATGGACTGCACTACGGGAAACTTTAAATTTACCGAGTGTTTTATTTTTGCCGAGTGTTTTTTTTCGGACACTCGGCAAACAAGCTCTTCGCCGAGTGCCAAGCTAAAAACACTCGGCAAAAAAAAACACTCGGCAAATAGTGGCTTTGCCGAGTGTCAAATAAAAAACACTCGGCAAAGAGGGGGGTTTGCCGAGTGTCAAAAAAAAACACTCGGCAAAGAGGGGGGTTTGCCTAGTGTTTTTTTTGACACTCGGCAAAAAAATAATTTTTTTTCTCTTTTCACCATGAAATTTTTTCTACTCCCCACATACAACATTTGGTACTCCATGTTAAAATTTGGTATATTTTTTAATTTATTTGCTATATTTAATTAATTAATTGCATTTCAAGGGAATTTTTGGTATAAGTCAAATTTGAACTGCAAGTGATTCAAATTATGGAAAAAAATGAGTAGAAAAATGATATTCATGTTATTTGGACCAATTTGAGACCTGACCCATGAAATGAAAAGAAATTTCAAACATCTTGTTCAGGAAACACGACCATGAACGTGTCGCAGTAGTATTTTTAAATTGTAAAAAAAACAATCAAAGTCTCAAAATCTTAAGATTTGTCATGATGTGATGATATAATGCGTGGAGGCTGTGGAAAAAAATTGAGAAGGTTTTGCACATTTCATCATGTACGATGATTACAAATCGAAGCATCTCAGAAGAAAAATAGTAACTTTAAGAAGGATTCAATAAAATTTAGAGTCGAAGTGACGGTCGAGTTCGGTTTGACTACAAAACTTTTTGTATAGTCAGTAGAAAAGCTATATTGATTCGTGTGAAAATTTGGTATTTTTTAAAAACTGTTGGATATTTTTTAAATTTTTTTCAAAAAACGTTTGCCGAGTGAGTGGAGTGGACTACTAGAGTGTGCTGAAGCGAGAGGGGGGTTTCTGCCACATATTGCAACTCTTTTTTTTTTTCAGGGCCGTAAATATCTGCCAATTTAGGGCCTGTTTGGATATACCCTCATAACTTTAAGGACACTCATAAAGTTTAGAGCTAGAATTGGTAGTCCTAAGGGCTGATGGATCTATAAAGTCACGGGCCTTCTGACAGATCGGTGAGGGGAAATGACTTTTTGTACGCATTTTATGTATTAATTCTTACTATGAGGTATCTCATCCATTAGAAATACATGATACCTGCCTCTAGGGATAAACCTTGAACGAGGGGCCGATGCAATGAAACGAAGTAAGGTTTAG
>NC_028457.1:33065730-33183866 GCF_000263155.2 Setaria italica | reverse complement strand
GTTCGCTGAGGGTATTCTGCCCTTCGCCGAGTGCCCCTGGCACTCGGCAATTTGACTGTGTCCCGTAGTGCTAGGAGTAGCCTGGTAACATTTGGACTCGTATATAATTCTAGAGACAAGCATAAGGAAACTAGGTTTTTTGAAGACATTCCTAAATTATAATTTAAGGTACTAAAATTTGGTACATCAGATGCCAATTTTACATAACTCCTATGTTAAAGTAATGGTAAATCTTGACACGTCACTACCTGACTACTCATAATTGTATAAACGATATTTCAATGTGAAATATTCTTTCTCTTTCTCTTGCAGATTCAGCTTGGTCCTTCGGAGTTTCTGACAGGAGTATCTTGAACAATTGGTCCATTCAGAAGTCTGCTGAACGTTATAACGTAGCTTACATTTGTCACCAACAACGCTCGTAGTTATGGACCATTCGGAAAAGGGCGAGGAAACGCCATTCCACATACAAATGCAAAACAATGGCAGGATTGTTAGTTTCTTTGGCCGTTCTAGCCAACATCTCAATGCAATTGGTGTAGTCTACACGAACCATGATGTACTAATAATTTCCTCCATATTAGTTTTATTTTATTTTTGTTTTAAATCTAATCTTTACTTAATCGGTTTACTTCCAGGTCGGCTGGAGATGGAGGGGTTCTTCATGACATCACAGTAAAACCACATCACTTGTAAGAATGATAATTTTTAGAGGAACTACCATGAATTAACTTGAGATTCTATCCAGGACCACAAAGAGCAGGAGCACGGTGCAGGTCCATCAGGAGATTATCATAAGGTCAGCATAATCATTATGAAATCTAGCTCTCAACTTTCAAGATAATTTTCCTCATTTATAGTCTTAATTTTTTGAAAGATATGTATAGTCCAAATTTGGGCCATGGGGTGGAGATGGGGGAAGCCAACAAGACATCAAAATTGTACCCTACCGTTTGGACAGGGTTACAATTAGAAGTGGAACTATTATTGATGCAATTGAGTTTTCATATACCGACCACGATGGTCAGTACCACACCGCAGGCCCTTGGGGTGGCCAGGGGGGAGGCAATAACTCTGTGAGTATGAAGAGAACAACTCCTTCCCGTGCAGATCTGAATCATGAGTTGGAAATAATTGGACAAGAAGATGTACTTTTCTCTCCATATTATTTTTATTTAATAACTTCTCTTTTCCACTAGTACAAAAACGATTTCTGCTAATCCACAAGCACAAATAAGGGGCATTTGTGCCAGCGGGCCACGTAAGCAACCGACAGCACAAATTGTGTGTAGATGCCTCCTCAAATATAAAATATTTTTAGGTTTTATTGCCAACTAAAACAGAAAAATGATTATAATAAATATGTGACGACAGGTGCTTATGTGGCCCACCAGCAAAAATCGTCATTTGTAATGGCGTGAAGGTGCTGGCGGGTGTCATAAATGCAGGAACAAATCGTTTTGTGCACCAGCAAAAACATTTTCTGCAGTTCATTGTGTAGCATCCCTAGTTTCAATGTGCATATCAAAAGGCTAATTAGAGCAATTAAGAGTTCAAACCACACTTAAACTTTAAACCTTGTCATGTTTAACAAGCAATGCACTTAGCAATTGAAATATCACAAAAAGGGGCAAATTAAAGTCAAACTAGGCCAAACAAGAAAATTAGTGTGAAAAACAATCAAACTAGGATGGAAAGGTATAAAAACAATAAAAAGTTCAAATCCCAACTTTTGGAACCAATTCAAAGTCACTAAGTGTCCAAAAATACCTTAAAAAGCACTAATTGGCGGTAGTTGTTAAATTCAAAATTTTATATAACAACTCAACTTTTGGCCAACATAAACGTTGTAGAACTTTTCAAATCCAACAACTTTTTTTATTTGAGATTTCACTGATTTGGAGTGGAAGGTGTTCAAAATTCAAGCCAAAGTTCAGAAAAATTTGAACTTAGTTCATTTTCAAACTCTTCCTTGAACTGGCGTTCCTCCAATGTTGGCACTTGTTTATCCCCAAATCTAACCAAGTTTTCATACCAAAGCCTTTGTAGAACTTGTAGCCTATACTTTGGATAGAAATGTTTGTTTTTGGTTTTTGCAATGTTTGAGTTTGAAATCGTGCGAATTTTGGCTCAAAGCTGCTGTCTTCGCACGCCATCGCGTTCCAGCGCTTGAGCCCGGAGTGGTCACCGTGTCGCACCGCGCCACGTGGCACCTCGCTGTTCGTGCAGCACCACCGCCTATCGCCGCCGGCGATGCAATGAGACGGTCCGTCCACTCGCCCAACCTACTCGCACGTGATCTCCACCCCTCCACGCCACATCTCCACCAGCCTATGGCCTTGCACGCGCCCACGTGCCTTGGTAGGCCACCACCGCCACGTCGTCGCGCTCCACTGGGTTCCGCCGCTCTGCCACTCGCCGCCGTGACTGGACAACACGCCTGGCCACTCCTTTCACACGGCAAAGCATTTCTGCACGCCACAATCTTCCTCCTTTACTCTCCGTTGAGCTTCCGCGCTCAGCGCTGCTCCTCTGCTCCATCGCTACCCAGCCGCGCAGGTGCTCCCCAACCCCAGCCCGCGCTTATCCTCACGCCCTTGGCTCCCCCTTGCGCCCCTTCTGGCTTATAAAAGCCTTCACTCCCCACCTTGCCGGCACACGCGCAAGCCTCTCGCTCCGCTAGAGCTCCGCCGCGCCACCAGAGCCACCTCACTGTAGAGCCCGGCCCTCCGGCCACCCCCGCCTCCTGCTGAGCTCGCAAGTGCATCACGCACACCCCACCGAAGCTTCCCGAGCCCCTCCTCAGCCAGCTTTGCCACCGCTGGCGTCGGAAACACCTCCCTGCCACCATGCACGAAGCGCCGTCGTGAGCCGCCGCCATCATGCCATCCCAGCCCGCGACCTCCATAGCTCAAAACACCCCGGTGAGTCCCTAACCACGCCTGAGCCCTTCCCTCGCCCCCGTTTTGCTGGAGCTCGCCAGAATTCTTGCCGGAGCACTGCCGGCCACCCAGGAACCCCTTTGCAAGTTCCTAATTCTTTCCAAGAACTTTAGTGTTAAATGTAGGGGCACAATTGTAATAGTTCAAAACTTCCAAGGGCCTGAGCATGAAATGAGTTTAATCTTTCTATTTTATTTGGGTTTAAAACCGCTGAACTTTGGAAATGCCTAAAAAAATTGTAGAAAAATGCTAAAAATGTGAAACCAACTCTGTTAGACTCTAAATGTTGAGTAGTTTCATTGAAAAAATAGTTTTGGTCTTGTTACTGTTGTAGATTTTTCTCTAGGATTTATTTTGTGTTTAAACCTTTAAATGCTCCATAAATCACACAAAAATGATAAAGAGATAAATCCACTTCTATTAGTTTACTGGTGATATGCTTGTTCTAGATATGAATTTTGTGACACCGGTTTAGGTGATGAACACACTGATTTAAGTCAAACATTGAAATGCTAGGTCTAATCTTAGTATTTACACTATAAATGGAAGAAAATAGGTAATGCAAAACTACTTTTGTTGAGTTCCTGATACAAATGTTTCCTTAGGAAAAATATTAGTTCCTGTTGAGACATGTTTTGATCTCGTTTAAACTCGTACACATGGTTTGATACACTTAATATATGGAAATTAGATGTCCTTCTTAATAAATCATGGAAAAATTACAGTAGCCTCTGTTAAGCCTAAAGAACCTCCTGTAAAAATATCGGAGTCAAATTGTCAATGGAACTTGAGTTAAAAATAGTCAAACTGTCAATGGAACTGCCATAGGGTGTTGTTTTAATTTTATTGATTTCTGTAGAAGTCAAATAAGTCCCAAAATTTTACAGTAGCTCACGGATGACATTGAGAAGCCTCTGTAAAATGTTCATAACCATATCTTACAAAATGGAATAAAAATAAATGTTGAATAAGAAGGGTAGAATAGGAAAGGTACATCTAGGTGGTTAAGAAATTTAGAAACAGGATAGCTTTCCAAATGGAAGTTGATCAACCCTAGAGTGACCCCACCTTCCTTTTTAGAAGTTTAAAAGAATTAAACTTTATATATGTACACAATCACCATCAGGCTAGCCCGAGGATTAGAATCACGAAAGCATTTTACTTAACGTGAGATGAACCCACCTTCCTTTTTAGAGTTCAAGTGAATGAAATAATAATATATGTGTACACAATCACCATCAAGTCAAACCTAGGGTTTGAAACACGAAATCACTTTACCTTACGAAGAATTTAAGTTTAAATCTTGTCTAGGTGCATGTGTTCGTTGTAAGCTTTACACTTTTACAATAATATCTGAATGCATCCTGCATATCAAAGCGTGAAACTTGAATTATTGTGTATGCATCTCGTGTAGAAGCGAAGCTCGTCGACAGAACTTACGAGCTGCTCCAGACAACCGAGGAGATACTAGCAGAGCTGCACCAAGTCAAGGCCGAGCAAGATCCTAGCCAGGCTTGCAACGAGCTCCCACTAACCTAGATCACAAAGGAAAGCCCCAGAGCATAACCCTGATTTAAAGTTCATACAATATCTATGCTACTTATACTTGTGCATTTAAGTTCATAAGAGTTGATTGAAAACTTAGTTGCATGATCTCAGGTACCTATGTCTGAACACTAGCATGATAGGTCGAGTAGTTGCAATGCTAAATAGGAACTTGGTAAAAGTCGAGTGATTTCCTGTCACTCGCAAGTTGTAGGAGTTGCTTGCTTACTTATGCTACAACCATAAGGATGACGGGCAGGCTGGGCTTTGGTTTTGACTCGGTGGTTTTGCCCCGTCTGTCTAGTAATAACCGTGCTGCACTGAGTAAGAAGTGGAACACAGAACGATTATCTAATGATGATGCTTGGTATAAAATGTTTGCACAACATGCTTGCTTAGCACAGGTGCTTACCTAGAATGGTTAATCTACTAGAACCTGATGCTAAAACTTGAAAGTAAGGACCTATTTTAGATTGTTTTGGTAAAAACAAACCTCTCGATCAAAAAGCCTTGCATGTCTAGAAGATGGTGGAGTAGTTACCATCTGACGGTTAAGTCTTGCTGAGTATTCTTGTGGCTTTGTTTTCCGTTAATATGGATGTTAGTGAACTTGCTGTGAGTGTTACTTGGCCGTCCCAACTCCCTCTGGGTTGGACTGTCGAGCGGGATCCATCCTCAGTCAGCGAGGACTGCAGTAACTGATGACATGGCAGGCTTCACCATAGCATCGCTGCTTCCACGTTTAGTTATCGGGTCTTTTCTGCTTCATCCTCGGTCAGTCGGGAAGGGTATACCATGGGCACGGTAAGGTCTCATCGAAGTGAAGGACCTTTGGGATAGACAGGTCGGATTGGGATTGAACAAGGTTACCTAGCCGTTAGATCTCCATCTGGTCGCTAGATATTCGGGTGCTGGAATGGGCTGGTCGGAACTGTGAAAGGCTGTAGGGTCGACTAAGCCTGGTGTTCGTCCAGCTACCGTTGGCTGTTGTCTTTTCCGCTGAGTCCATTACTTCCGTTCCGTGGTAGATGAAAAATGTCTCATGCTTAATCAGTGCTACTCCTGTTTGCTATTCACCTTCTCTTAAACCTTCTCCAAAAATATATAACCAGAAGCTTGACCAGTACTATTTTTCTTTTCCTTTTTGAAGATTCATCTTGAACCCGAAGAGTTTATACTGAAAGCTTCTGGAACATTTCATCCATGTCCGTGGGATAGATCAATACCATGCAAGTGTTGTATCTTCTCTTACATTTGTCACCAACACAGGTAAATCACATGGACCTTTTGGAACAGAGCTTGGAGCTGCTTTCCAAGTTCCGGTGCAGAGCAATAGCAGAATTGTTGGCTTCTTTGCGCACGGAGAAAATTACATCGAAGCAATTGGCGCCTATGTTCGCACTCTGTAACCAAAGCCTGTACTATATTCAGTATTCTTTCTCCATGAATATTGAAATAGTAGCTGGTGTACATCAACGCAAGACGCTTAATCGTGTATCCATTTGCCTGAACATTGAGCACTGGCTGCAGAGTTCACTTGCTGCAATGTTATTGGTGAGATGGAATTTTTATAGGTCGTCTATGCTCTGGTGTCCGCGCACACTAGTTTCTCTTTCTACAGGGCCGCATATTTGTTTTTGCTGTGTTTCCTGCAGAAACACACAGGCACGAGGAAAAGGACCTTGCATGCTACAGCGAAAGACAAGGTTGCTGATCGGTGCACGTGCAATAAAATTTTAAATTAGAAAAAGGTAATAGTTGTTTAACCGAATCAAGTTTCGACTGTGCCGTTGTATATTTATTATTAAGATGAGATTTTCAAAATAAGATCACACTTGACTATATTTGTATGGTATTTTTATCTTTTTTATAATATTGTAAAGTGTAAGACATTAAACTGTTCTAGAGATGTGTTCACAATATTAAAATATTTACAATTGATTATATCATATATGTGGAACAATATACTTCATTCTTGGAACAATGTATCAAGCTGATGGAACAAAATACTCATCACATTGAACACAAGATGCATATATGTATGATCCTTTGGAACAAATGTTTCGAAATGGAAAATGTAGATATCACGTGGAACAAAAACTCGTATCATATGGAACAAAAAGATCTGATTCATTGAACAAGAGTTTTAGTCCACGGTTATATCGCAATTGTATCCACGATTGTAAACGTTGATTGTCCAGACGTGTTGCAGAGTTCATGGACGGGAAAATAGTGTTGCACCAATATGTCCTGGGTGTCCATATGAACTTCCAAACTGGATAACGTGGCACTATGATCTGCGCATGTTGTTTTCTAGTACCCATCATCAGAGGGGGGGAAATCAGAAGAGGAAAAGAAAACGGAGCGTGTGAAAATGAAAAATGACAGGACCCTGAATTATCGACAATAAGTTGCAGTTCCGACGACGATTATTATATGGACATGATAAACATGAATAGGTGGACATGAGAAGAACAGCAAGTTTGGATGCTTCTGAAAGACTGATCAATTTGGACCCATGAGACCGCGGCCTTGAAGAAGGCGCCTTCTTGGGCCCGTTGGGGTCCGTCTTCTCGTGGGCGTCGGTGGAGTCCGGATAGAGTCCAAGCTTCTGAGGAACTTCCCAGATACTGTGTTCAGTTTTGCGGGGGGAAAAAAGATATACTTTGTTCCGTGATTCAGCTACTACCTCACGAAGTCACGATTATTGAAAACAGCCGATTACATGCTCTCCACCATTTTGACTCGGCCTGAGTGACGTTGCATGGTGATGTAGGCATGGTGACCTACTATCAGAGGAGGAGTAGGGAATCTCATCTCGCAAGGGGAAGAGAACGGAGCGCACGAACGGAATCCAGTTGCATTCAGAACAAGTTGCAGTTCCAGCAAATTGCGTGGACGCCAGAAGAGCATCAATCCGCCATTAGCTTCCAAACCATGATTCTGAAAACTTTCTAGCTTTATTTCGTCCTTGTTTTCATTCAGATGCCATCCTCTTGTTCAGTTAACGTTGTTCGTGTCCATGAAAAAGCTAGCAGGGACAAAGACCGACACATCGCCGTCTCGTCTGGGCTGGCTGTACCTGTACTACTTTTGCCTGTTGACTAAAAGGTCCTTCTACTGCGTGAGATATCTCCATTTGGCCTTTGTTTTCCTACGAGAACATTATTCTCGCACAACAACACTTTGCAGTTTGCGCAGTTGCTTCTGAACTCTCTCTCAAACCCACTTTTCTTGCTGAACTTCCTTTTATTTAAAGCCTTCTTTTTGGCTCAATGCTGTGATTTTCAATCATAATGTCTTCGATTGGCTCAAGTTGTGCGTAAGCAATGGGGTACTCTTTATCCACAGTCCACTCTCATTTCCACGAATTCCTTTTGAGCTCGTTATTTTTGTCTTTGCATGAGAGCAATACTGCTTGAAACAGCGAAAATCCTGTGCGTTTCCAGAACAGAACAGCAACAGCTCACAGCTGAAGTGATCAAAGGTGAGCGTGAACCTTACTGAAAATCTAGTTCGATGACTACCTATTTTCTTGTGTACAAATAAACAACCACAAGCTTCATAATCGCCCCTTTATCTACCATTGCAGATTCAGCTTGGCCCTTCGGAAGCTGTGGTGAAACATTCTGAAACAATTGGAGCATTTGGGTTGGGAGCTTGCCAAATGTTGTAACTTCTCTGACACTTGGTATGGACTGTTTGGACGAGAGGAGGAACAACTGTTGCCCACGTCCCATTGCAGAGCAATGGGAGCATTGTTGTCTAGCAAAGCATGAACCCTGTCTCTTATCACCGATCATGTTTCAGTTATGAAATGGGGACCAGGTGCTGAGACGACAGTTCAGTCGTGCGCTCCTACTTGCTAAATGATTTTTGCTATCCAGCATGGACTACAAGTTTGCAGTAATCAAATTTCAAACCTTGCCCCCAATTCAGGCCTGAATGTGCGGTTGCTTGCGTCGCTGCTTATTCCAGATTTTCAATCGCTGCTGTCATGTCCACTGTCGTTACATCTCAATCATGTTCAGGATTGCTATTGACTTCTCCAAGCTATGCCCTGCAGAGTTTCCATCCTTATCTTTTGGGGGTCCTATAAACTTCCAAACGGGATGATGTTGCGCGATGATCCATGCGTGATGTTCTGCGGTATCTATGAGAACGAAATAAAATCCAGAAGGGAAGACAAAGAGGAGCACATGAAACTGACAGCATCTAGAGCAACAGGTACTTGGAACAACTTGCAACTGTTCACACTGATGCTACACAGGCAAAAAAACAAAATTTGACACAGGAAGTAAGAATACAGATGTGGACATCTGGAGGGCTAGCACGTCAGATTGCGACGCATGTCATTTCTACGAATTCATGTCAAAGATTACTTCCAACACATGTGTTTGGATGATTCTGATACTGTGCATGTTCGCTTCAGCTTATTCAGCCGGCAAACAGTGTTTTCCTCTCACAACAAATCAGCCGTTTCAGCTTTTCAGCCGGTTTATAAGCTGAAGCGAACAGCTTTTGCCGGCATATAAGCTGAAGCGAACAGGCCCAGTTTTCCAACCTTTTTCCTTGATTTCAGATACCAATATGGACCCATGAGGATTCTTTGCGTGACATAAAGAAGGCTACCAGATTTGGTTAGTGAGAACCCACACAGTTTTCGCATTTGAGCAATCTTTTGTATGTCTGTTGTGAAATGATGGCAAATCCTGTCTCCTGTCAGTGGACACGTTTGGATAACGAAACGGGGACCAGTATTGACGACAGCTCCCACTGACTGTTCCCTTGCTGCTTTCGAAAATTCCAACTTGGTCTCTACGTTGTAGCTCCAACCTAATCCCAATTTAATCATGAACATTCAGATGATTTTGCTGGTTAATTCAAAGTCCAGGGCATTGTCTCGCAGTTGTATTACAAAGTTCATGAATAAGAAAATAGTGTTCCATCATTATGTTATGAATATCCATATGAACTTCCAAAGTACGCATAACATTTGATTGTGAACTATGTGATGTACAAACTCATCTCAAAGGCAGATTTGGATGTTTCTCAAAAATTCCCAGCTTATCCTTGTTTTCAGACATCAACTTGGACCTATGCATGAGAATATTCTTCATGGCATGAAAAAGCTAACAGTGACGAGCACCTACATATTTGTCTCATAGGGACTAGCAGTACTTCATTGTCCTTTTGACCAAAGGCCACACTTTTACTTGAGATTTTGCAATTTGCCATCGTTTCTTGGGAGAACAGCACTGCTTCAACAATTTTGTTGTAACAGTTACTTCAGAATTTGTTTTCTAAACCATATTTATTTTTGAAACTGTTCCTTATTCAGAGCCATGTTTCTGGCTCACCGTGCAGCTGCAAATGAGCAATGAGCTGTCGTTGACCACAGTCCACGGAAGTTTTAGGCATGGCCGTGCATTAGGGCTTTAGGGCTCAGCGTCTGTTGCCATACACAGAGATGGGAAGAAACCAAAGGCATATGGATAAGACTGGATATTTGGATTGCTTCGTATTTTCCTCGAAATCATGGCCAATGCAATATTCCGTTCGAGTACGTTTAGTTTGCATAAGAAAAACTTTGTACTTCTGAACTTTGTTCATGCTAGTTCCTTAATTTCTATTTCATTTATTGACCGCACATATCTAGCAGGATTGTCATGTATTTTGATGTTGAAGGCTTAGAGAAGTGCTTGTAGCACTAGACCATCAAAAAGTGACATCCAACTCTTTCACCCTAGGAAGCAGGGGAAGTAGCTGGTTACCTTTTCCACTCATGTCATTGTTCCTGTCTTTGGAAAATTAACCATCTATCTGTTTGCTGAAATAGTAACACAAAAAGATCCACCTTTTTAACAACCATTTTAAATTCATAGGAAATAATCATTTTAATTTTCTCTCCATCTTTTGCTAATTGCTACACATGTGAATGAGTGAAAACATTCAGATGAACACTTCCAATCATGTTGGGCTCTAGGAATTTTGATAGTTTAATTAAAATCCAAATTCATGTTTCTAATTTTGGAGCTTGTGCAAGCAAGCTATCCCATTAATTGAATCAAAATTCCACAGGGGTCTGAAGCAGAAGTTGAGAAGGTGATACGTACTCTTTACGCTGGGCCCACAAACAGTCTCACATGACTCAAACCACTGGTTTGACACTTTGAGCGTGAGCAATGTTAATTGGAAGTGAAACAATATATCTTTAGTTCCACAGCTATTTCAGTATTTTGATTTTTTTCAACCCATCAAGTAAAGGCAAAAACATTTAAATTCATTTACTCAATGTAATTTGGGTCTACCCATTGTTGGCAAAAACTGCAACCTCATCAGGATTATCCAAGTGTGTAAACGCTCTCCAAAAAAAGATATTTGTTCCGAAAGAAAGAGAATATTGAATCAGAGCACGGTTAGTTTGAAATCAGTCGGTGTAGCATTGTACCATCAGAAAGTGACATCCTAATCATTTTAGCGTATGAAGCAGGGCAACTAGTTGGAGGTGCCTTCCACACATGTCCATTTCCCTGTGTTTAGAAAATCAACCAATCTGTTCGTCATGAGTTAAAAAAGAGCTTGCAAGGTCCCCTTTCACCTACCATTTTATCTTCCTCTAAAGAAAAAAATCATTTAAGTTTCCTCTCTATCTTCTGCTGATTTTTTGTGAATGGATGAAAGTACATGTAGAATACTTCCGATCTGGTTATACCCTTGGAGTGTTTGGAAGGGGATTGCTTTGCAAACTTCTATGGTTTAGATCAAGTGTTTGGAAGAGGATCACTTAATTAACTTTTATGATTTAGTTCAAGTTTTGACTAAATCTTGAGGTTCTGGACCCAATTTAATCTAAACACTAGTGATCCATGTTCAACTCACCCTATTTCCAACAAACCCTGTGTTTCAGGTCCTCAACTTTCCCTAGGGCTGAAACAGAACATCAAAAGGAAACAGCCTTTACACCAGCTCCACAGTCGCACGACTCACACTAGACTCAGTAACCGGTTTGACACGTTGAGCGTGAGCAATGGGCTTATCTCTCATGTACAATGCATAGTTGTATCCCCAGCATGATGGTACTGTCCTTCAGGTCCTTTCCTCTGTTTTCTTGTCTTCTTGTCTCTGCATCAGAGCATCAGGACTCACCTGTCTGTGTGCCATACTACGAAAAGTTGGGAGGAAACAGCACAGCTCAGAGCTGGAAGTGACCGAAAGCCATGGCATGGATAATTGCTTCATGGAGAGGGCAGCTGGATGAGGATGGGTTTGGAGCAATGTGCGGCACGAGCAAATCGAAGTGGGAACAGAATATATGCGTCCAACACTGCACTAGATTTTGCACAACTTTGAATTTTGCAAAAGATTTTGTTAGTCATTGTTTATGCTGGGGTGGCGCTCTTGTGGCTAACCTTGAATATTTGACGTGTAGGTCACCTATTTGGGCATCAATGCAAAGAACTCTTCCTTTTTTCTAATGTATTATTTATCTGTTTCTGCCGTGTAAACCACACATTCCACACTTGCAAGGAGTTACAACAATACTATAAACACAAGTTAGAGGCTAAGATTGAATCTTTGAGTTGTAGAGCACCTGCTAGAGTTTTGTCAGGAATAATCCTCTCTTTCGTGTTTAATGTCAAAATGTTTCAGTGCTGTAAAGCATTTCTTATTCATACTTGTAGGTAGCTTAGCTACACTAAACAAAGTTTTAGTCATGTGTTTCACTCTTTATTTGCCTAAACAATAGTCTCTCTTGAGTCTTGGATTCCTAGGATTAGGAGACTTTTTCTATAGTACCCTACTCTAAAATATTTTCTATTTTAACAAGGACAAAATGTATTTAAAAATACTTTGCATATATATACTTTGGATTTCAAGCAGCATATTTTAGCTCCACATAATTGTTTTGTGCCAAACTGCCCACTGGCAATGGTGCTAGAGGAATGCATGTACCAATAACTGTACCAGCATATGTGAAGTAAAATTGAGGCCAAAAATTTATATAAATATGAACAAGGAAATTAGTTTCTCAATTTCATCAAGATAAAAAATGAAAAAGGTGAATTATGCTATCCACTTGTTTGAAATTTATGTGCTTAATACAACAAGAACAACTTCTTTCCAATTAACCTTTTGATCTCCAGCTGTGTAAAGGAACAAATAAAAAAGAGATCCACAAATTAAAGCAGATTCTTTTCCTTTTTTTTCATTCCCCGGAGTGGAGGAACAACCTTTAAGGTAAAGGAACAAATAAAAATAAGGATAAAATTTTAAGAAACAAATGTGCTGAGGAATGGATTAACTTACCCATATTGATATAGGTTTCTCCAATATTCCTGTGGGGATAAAAGGCACATTTGCTGCTAAGATTCACCATTCTTGAACCCCACAAAACTCACAATCATCTAGGAAACTGCACAAAGTATGATTGGCATGTAGACATTTCAGTGGAAACTGATCCGGAGAGGATCCTTGAGAGAAGTCAACGGTCAAAAGCGCCTCATTTTTGTCTGTACTATACTGCATGAAACCTTGCAACCATAGGCCATGTGAGTAAAAAATTCAGGTTGTTAGTGTTAGATGCAAGTAAACTAAAAACAAAAATTTACACTAGTAGGATTGGTAAAACTTTGCTTTGCTATACCAGTTACCATAACAACATGCAAATAATCTGAAGAGGGATAACAACACGCAATTAGTAATGCTAATCGAGTGGAAGTAAATGACAAGTAGATACACTCAACACTCTTTAGTGCGATGGACCCATGTAATCATGAAAGGTACATTTTAGGCTGGGCAAACACACAGAGCAGAGGACTGACGACCTGTAATTTGTCATCCACGTATTGTCTTTTCAATACCAGGGAATAAATGACTCAGCAGGAGCAACGTCAGCACAGTACACTAGTGAGACTGACAGTGTCACTAATCTTCCTCGAGAAATGTATACAATTATACACAGCGTAGTTCACTTGCTCCAATTGCTGTATTAAAACAACAAAACTTTCACTAGGGTGGCGTCCACATCGATATTCTTCAAGAGTGTCGCCTAACAATAATTGCATGGGACCTGGATGCTCCACAAAGTTTATATAAAGAAATATAGGGTGGTTTTTGCAGTTTCCCTGCGTATCAGCTAGTCAATGGTATGGTGCGAACTCCCATCATTTTATTTCAACAACCTATGCTCACACCCACTGCACTTCCTTTTTTTTTCTCTAATACTCAACTTGCTCTACTCCCAGCAAAATCTTATGATAAAAGGTAGTAGTGCCCTTGAGATTTAGAAGATCTGTTAGTCGGCTGATAAAGGCCCCTAACAGAAACTTTTGGTCCTCCGACGGGTCTATGAGAAGGTTATTCGGCAGCCGTTGATTACAAGTGGACGGCTTGGATCAATCTGAGCTGTCTGTTTGCACGATCCAATGAACTGGCCGGGAGTACCTCCACTTCAGAGAGAGCTGTGATATATTTGACCCATTCAATTCTTTGTGCACCACTAGCTAAACACTTGTTCCTCAGCTCCTCTCCGTGCTGCTGAGAATAAGCCTGCTCTCCTCTCCTCTTCAATCTCAGCCTTCACCCCGGGAGACAGCTCAAAGAAAGAAAGTTCTCAGAAGCTTGGAGCACAACTTGTCTGATACTTCTTCCTTCCCCTTTTCTAGGTAAGTTCTTGCCGGCCTTCCTTGCATGCTCACATACAGAACTGCCTGTTTGACTTCATTGTCGTCGTCATCTTCTTGGAGCACCTGTTTGCTTGACTGGATTGCTTCCTCTCCATTAGAGTGGTTTGCCGCTTCTGAGCTTTGAGGGAATATAGCCTGTGTCTTGCCTTTAATTTTGTGGAATGGCTGTTGGGTGCTTGGGGGAAAACGGGGAAGAAGAGACACCAAAGGGTGGATGGAATACCTTTGCTTCAGCCCAAAACACTACTAAACATGCAAACACTACCTTTGGTAAGAGGAAGCTTCCACCTGGACCCTGCATAACCAAAATGGACAGGAAACTTGGTGAGAAATTCCATTTGCATACCATGGTTGCAAGTTCTGGGAACAGAGTAGTCAGTGATCGTTGAGAAGTTTCCATGTAATTGGGAAAAGGAGAGGGAACATACATGCCTATTGCTCAGCTTGTTTTCCAGTATCAGGTTCCTGTTGCAACTAGGAGCTGATTCTGCTTTGTTGTACATTCCATTGTGCGTTTATCCAAACACAAAAGATGCATTCCATCAAGTACGAAAAACAGTGGCTGCCTTTAGTTTGGATTTTTAATGACACCCTTTTTGAAGGTATAGGTCTGTAGGTTCATTGGGCACCTCTTTTAGATACAGAATATCGGTGGGACCAAATAATGGACTCACATGTACATATGTCTTGGAGGAACTTTTCTTTGCTGAGAAAACTACCCCAGGAAAATTCTGAGAAATGAAGGATATGGTTCTAACTACTGAAGTCCAGTGCCCACACTGAGACTCTTCACACGTAGCAATGATTTCTTTCATACAAGTGGTCCAAATGGGATCCCAACTGAGCTAGTTCTTCACTGTAGACATTATTTCAATAAATAATCTTAATTTTATTCTGAAGTAGATTCTTGGCATGTTCAGGTACAATTCCATCTTGCTTCCAGTTGAGGAGCATCTTTCTCTGAGCATTTCTGTTCCACCATCTCATACGCTTCTTCCAGTGACACAACAGTCAAGCATCGATCTTGCTTCAGGAGGGCTTTTGTTTTGAAACAACGAAACGGATTGAGTACATCAGCCGCGCTCCAATTCCTGAAAACATAACAAACTGAGGATATTTTCAGAAAGCATGAAGCTGTTAGTTTTTGCGCTAGTTTTATTGGGATGTCTACAATCTTCTGCTGCTGCTGAGTTCCAAGGTAAGGCCTTTACATTTTTTCCAAATAAGATATTCTTTATTAGCTAGCATTAGATAAGACGATAGTAATTTAAATTGAAGTATTGACTTTGAATTGAAAAGCTGTCATAAGTGACATGGAAATTATTGTGCTATTGACTAGGCTATCTCTAAAGACCACAGAAGTGAATCTTAGAAATTTGGCTCCCTGTCCATGTCACCGGTCAAATGTTTGAATCAGAAACTCTAGAAGGAAACTACGGGATAGATCTCGTAACACTGTAACACATACCAGTGGAGTGGAGCAGTGAATTGCTTGACCCCTTTCAGCATGCTAGTGCTGTTGCAATATTCTTTGCATTTTCCAGGGAGCATCAAGGCATTTACATTGAGCAAAGTTAATTTTCCTTAGTTGAAATAGACAGCTTCAGATTAGCATAATATACTCTATGACACCCTATATAGTTAAGCGCTACAGAATCCAGATTGCAAGTGAGACACTGAATAGATTCAATAAGAAGGATTTAACCACTTTTTTGAGAACTCGAGTTACATCAAGGCCCCAGAAATAAGACTCTGTTTTGTCTGCAGTCGAAGCACTGTATGAAATGAGGCAACAACTCATCGATAACAGTGGTGTGCTTAATTACTGGAAGGATAATCAAATGAGCCCCTGCTATTGGGACCATGTTACTTGTCAGGACAACAAAGTTACAACAATGTAAGTTTACTTTGAAGTTGGAATTCCATTACTGACCAAGGCAGCTAAGGTTTAACCAAATTCACATTGTGGTCTTCGAATATAAGGATATTTCCTATTCTATTAGCTAACTATGTGTGAAGTGACTGATCCCAAGTTCCCAACTGTTCATAAAGGAGGAACATTTTCATTTGGATAGAATATTTTTATGCTTCACTCTTATCTGGTTTCACTATTCTAAATTTGTAATACCATGTACTTTGTCTACATGACTATTTGCTTAGTTTCTCATTTCTAAGTCTGCAGAAGTTTGTCCTCATCTGGGTTAACAGGAACCCTGTCACCCAGCATTGCAAAGATAACAACTTTACAAGAGCTGTAAGTTCCCTTTTGCCTGTGCAACATTTTGTCCTCACAAACATGAGTCCAATCATAAATAAAATTATGTCTAATACAGGGATAAACTTGCTGTTTGCTACATACTATGGTTTCAGGATATTGCATGGCAACAGCATAACTGGAGTGATTCCTCAGGAGTTTGGAAACCTATCAAGCTTGAAAACTCTAGACCTTGGAAAAAATAATTTAAATGGCTCGATACCGGACACTCTTGGCCGCCTTCCTAAACTCGAAATTCTGTAAGTCAGCCATGACTCATGTTATCAAGGTTGATAAAAAGGCCCTAACAATGATAACTTGGACAGGGATCTAAGCCAAAATCATTTAAGTGGGAGTATCCCAAGCTCTTTCATAAATCTTCAATCATTGAATAATATGTAAGTTTTTAACTTCATGATGTAAAACCTGAAAAATATTTGTTATATTTACTGCTGCCATTTGTTTAATAAAGGAAGTCAATAACAGTTCGGCAATCATATATCATAAGTCACTTTATTTTGCAGTAATCTTGCATATAATAATCTTAGCGGTGAAATACCACAATATCTACTTCGGGTGCCTCAATACAAGTATGTCATATCTGCACCATAGCATATTACAGAAACAAATTTCATGTGTGCTACTGTACAATATACTTAGTAATTGTAAATTTGTCTTTCCAGCTATACAGGCAATCATTTGAATTGTGGTCAACATTTATTTCCATGTGAAGGAGGCAGCACAAAGACAGGTACTTTACAAACAAACTGGCAATCCCTAATGAACACTAAATTTTGGGGAAACTGTGAGTGCATTTTTCTCAGGATAAATGTTTGGTAATAATACATTCAGATGGATCAAAAAACTCCAAGTTAAATGTGGTCCTTGGAAGCATTGCTGGAGCAGTCACACTACTTGTCCTTGGAGTTCTGTTTGTGTTATGGTGGCAAAGAATGCGTTACCGACCTGAAATCTTCATTGACGTCTCAGGTTTGTCTAGCAGCATAAGTGCATAACAATGTTTTTTCCATAGTGACCATAATGGTGATTTTAAAAGCAGAAACATTTTCCCATAGACTGAAATGGTTAGATAAATTAGCATTCTGAAAGAAAGTACCAAACTTCTTTTAACTGATACAAGAAGAAAATGTTCAACAATTCCAGGTCAGAATGATCACAGGCTAGAGTTTGGGCAAATAAAGCGGTTCTCATGGCGAGAGCTCCAGATTGCAACCAACAATTTCAGTGAACAGAATGTTCTTGGCAAGGGTGGTTTTGGTAAGGTGTACAAAGGAGTTCTTCCAGGTCCAGACAGTATAAAGATTGCAGTGAAACGACTGTTTGACGTGCAGAGTCCTGAAGGGGAAATGGCTTTCCTCAGAGAAGTTGAATTAATAAGCATCGCTGTCCATAAAAACATACTAAGGTTGATAGGGTTCTGTACGACACCAACAGAGAGGCTCTTAGTTTACCCTTTCATGGAGAATCTGAGTGTTGCTTCCCGTTTAAGAGGTACAACTAAGCTAAGACCATCTCTTTTGCATTATACTATATATCTTTATTTATAATAGTCTATGGCTTTGTTTATTAGATTGTTCTTCACTCAGAATTGTCAGTTGAAGCATGCAGTTGTATCTATAATCTAATATATTGCCAGATATTAGGAATGGAAGTGGTAAGGTAATGATGCAGAAAACATGCAACAAAAGTATGCATAGTTGAATTTTCTCTAAATTTTATCCAGGATACTATTATAATTTCATAAAAGTATAGACGTACCGTAATAATTCCTGTTTACCATCCATCTTGTCAAATATTTAGTAACAAACTTGAAAATGCAGATATAAAACTGAATGAACCAGCATTAGATTGGTCTACAAGAATGCAAATAGCTCTTGGTGCTGCACGTGGTTTGGAGTACCTTCACGAGCACTGCAATCCCAAGATCATCCACCGTGATGTGAAGGCTGCCAATGTCCTGCTTGATGGAAACTTTGAAGCAGTGGTAGGAGATTTTGGCCTAGCGAAGATGATGGACATAGGGAGGAATACAGTCACAACGGGGCTCCGTGGTACTATGGGCCACATAGCTCCTGAGTACATAAAGACAGGAAGGCCATCAGTTAAGACAGATATCTTTGGATATGGTGTCACGCTATTAGAGATTGTGACAGGAGAACGGGTAATTGCATTCTATCCTGAAGCAGGCGAGATCATGCTAATTGATCGGGTAAGATAACTACATGATCCTAATGATTGTTGTATAAGTACATGAATAGATATCAAATTGCAAAATGTTACTGATAGATCAAGGAAAATTAAGAGAAGCATTTTAAGGTCTAAACAGAAAGTTCTCCTAACCACAGTAATCAGTAATCTATTATCAGTGGACACTACGTATAGGTATAACCACACAATTATCTTACATTTTCTGATGAACCATTGCTTCATATGTTCACATAGTTGACCTCACTTAAAAAAAACAATTGTTAAATTCACAAGTTGATTCAAATGATTGTGAATGTGAAGGTCAAACTAATGATGGAAGAAGGGCAACTAGAAGCCATTGTGGATCGCAATCTAGGTGATCTATACAACCTTGAAGAGCTGGAGAAGATTATCCAGATAGCACTCCTCTGCACCGACATGGAACCTGATCATCGCCCTGCAATGTCCGAAGTGGTGCAGATGCTGGAAGGAGAATTGGTCCCAGCAGAGCGATGGCAGGAGTGGCAGCTGGCTGAGCTCAACCGACGACAACAGTATGAAATGAGGCAGCAATGCAAACCATTCAGCTTCAGCGAAGAGTCTCTAAACATTCAGGAAGCCATTGAGCTGTCGACTGGAAGATGAGCTGCAAGATCATCAAAAAGTGACATGATTTTCACTTGTTCCTTCAGTAGAAATGGTGCAAGGAAACTCCAGAAGTACGCTCTATGAATGTTGACTGCTAGGAATAGTCTATAGGGTCCTGATGCCATAGCTGGCATGGGCAAGTGCATCCATGTCCATGAATATAACAATTGGATTACATCTAGTGCAGACCATGTGTATACTATAGACTATAGATTGTTCTACATTTTATTTGCATTCTGTATCAGTGGATAACTATCGGTGCATAAATCTTGCAAATGACATTATCGTGTGTGTATCATTTGCTTGTTACAAATCCTCAAACGTGAAACTTGAAAAAAAAAACATTTAGCCTAGAAAACCAAAAACCTCATCATTGAGCTAAAAAGACCTTCTGCCTAAAGTGTGTCTTCTAACAGTTTTAACCAAAAAAAAGATTATTCAATTCTTAGTTTAGCAGGACAAATGTATTGAACCTCCCATCAATAAAGATACAACCAACAAAGAAAACTTAAGCCCTGTTTGTTTGGCTCCTAGATTATATAATCTAACTTATGGTCCGAGGACAACATGGTAAAAGGTCACCCTAGATCACCAAAAATAATCTGAAATAAGCCATCAGGGCAGAGCTTATTTCAGTTTATTTTGGTGGTCGAAGGTGGTCTTTTCCCATGTTGTACTTAGACCAGCTAGATTGTATAATCTAGGAGGCAAATAAACAGGCCCTTAAAATAACAATGTCATGACTTTCTTAGGACAAAATTAGCATTTAAGAATACAATACAAGAAACAGACGATGATAATGTGGAACTTTTGGTTAAAAAAATGTCACATCGAGCTCAAATCAAACATGTCAACGTAAGCATCTTCAATCAACAACTGTGAAGGCATCCTATATGGCAGTGTTTTAAAGGCAACAAGGCGACCTAAGGTGAGCTGTGTACGCCTTATCACCTAGGCAACAAGGCAGACCTGTTTCCTAAGGCGAGCTGGGTCCGCCTGGATGCCAAGGCGTCGCCTAGGTAACGCCTTTGAAACACTGCTATATGGGACAATCAATGTTTTGCCTAGGCACCAAGAGTTCCCCAGAATACTAGCAATCACCGAGATTTACATAACTGGGGACGAATGCCTCTAATTTATGAGCATCCTGATTGACTTTTCTCCATTTTCAGGATGCTCTTTTATTCGGTAATATTGTAATTAGCTAGAATTCAGTTTTTGCAGGAAATTTGTTGATTTCCAACCAGGTTAACCTTGAGAGGTAGAGTCAAAGTCTGTCTGGTGTGAAATAAGCATGCAGCCAACAGCATCGCAACAGTTACAGTACCTAGAAAAGTCATAGGAGTTCAAACCACTGAAGGCAGCCACCCTGAACAGGTTCAAATATCAAGAATTACGTCTGCAGAAATTAGACCACAGATAAACAGAACATACATGTGTAAAGTCTCAAATACATAAAATCAAATATATACATTTTTCTCGAACAAGACAGTAGAGAAAATCAAATATATTCTTCAGAACTAGGTACAGTGGGAGAGAGAACAAACCTTAAATTCATCATACACAAATCAGATGAATTTTATAACACTGAACATATTCAAAGCATTTTAAGAAAAAATTGTTAACCTGTAGAAACATAAGCATTCACAAGAGTTGCATCAGTAAAATTGAAATCAGGCCCAAATGAAAGATTGCTAAAATGACGAGGATATCACAATTTCTATTCCTTATGAACAACTTGCCTTGTTTCTTCTCACATATTGTATGCAAAAGCAATCTTCTCACATAGTTTATGCAATAGAAAATTCCATGCCATCATCAAACAGTTCTAACCCAGGTCATTGATGAATATCTGATCATCTAGACCATCACCTGTATATTTTATTATTTTGTAAGATCAACAAGTATGCAAGAGCAAAACTTTGAGAACGTAGTACTGGTAAATGAAAACTACAAAAGGACCAAAACGAGCATTGAGCACTACCAATAATTGATTGGCATACCATTTACGGCCAATTGATTGACATAGCAGCTCTGCTGAACAGGAGCATTGAGCACTACTGTTAATTTCTCTGCTGCATTGGTAGACAAAATTTGGATTACTCTTGTTAATCAAGCAATGGTTGTGGCATCCTTTTGATGAAAGTTAGAGATCCTCTTCGAGATCTTTTCAGATATTTCAGAAGCTAGGGCATATCTATTGCTGTTATAGCATGAATTGATGAAGCTTGTATAAGTTAGATGGTCAACAGTGTAATGCTTCTCCAGAACATTTTTAAGGAAAAGACTAGCAGCATCCAAATTGTCCGCGGCGCTGAGCTTTCTAACAAGTGCATCTGCTGTGTGAGCCTGTTGCCGTTTGTCCAGTCTATCCAACATGGATACAGCAATGCTTATCTTCTCCTTCCTGCAATATTCAAAAGCTAAAGTGACACGAGTTACATCACATGGAACCAAATGTTTATCAAGCATGCTCTCATATAATGCCCGTGCTTCCTCTAGTCTGGACTCCTTGCATAACCCACTTATTAGGGCCCCGTAAGTTATTGAGTCAGGAAGGCATCCATGTTGAACCATTCTCTCAAACATTCTCAGAGCCGAGGTTGATTTCCCAACTTTACAGTATCCGGCAATCATTGAAGTATAAGTTTGTTTGGTTGGCATTAATCCTATGGCAAGGCATTTGTCAAACAGCTTCTGACTTTGTTCCATTTGCTTTTGCTGGCAGTATGCAGCAATAATGGTGGTGTATGTGTCTATATCCGGATAGCAACCATTATCTGCCATCCTGTTGAACAACTCTAGGGCATACATAATGTGGCCCTGTTTGCAATGCTCAGTTATGAGTATAGTATATGTCACCTTATCAAGATGCAGCCCCTGACTAGTTGCCATTCGGAGAGCCTTGTAAGCTTCTTGAATCTGTCCTTTCCTACACAAACCACCAACAATAGCATTGTATGTATAAATATTGGGCAAAAAACCTTCCTGCTTCATCTTATTCATCAGCTCAAAGGCACGATCAAAGCTGCCTCCTTTGCAGTGACCATCGATCAGCGTAGTGTATGTGTTTGTGTTTGGCACAAGTCCCTGCTCAACCATCCTCCCCAACAGCATCTCAGCTCGAGCAAGCTTCCCCTCTTTGCAGTACCCTCCAATCATCACAGTGTATGTATGCACATTGGGCTTGTACGAGCTGCTCTTAACAAGCTTCAAGAACAGCCGGAACGCCCGCTCCGTCCACCCAATCTTGCAGAGACCATGTATCAGCGACGTGTGCGTGTACACGTTCGGCTTCAACCCCTTCCTGACCATCTCCTCCAGCACATGGAACGCCTGCTTGACGTAGCCCCTCTTGCACAGACCATCAATCCACGCGGTGTAGTTCACCATGTTCGGCGGCATTCCCATCTCCGACATCCTCCTGAACAGCTCGGACACATCCTTGAGCCGCCCCTGCTGGCAGAACGCGCGCACAACCACCGTGCACGTCGCGTTGTCCAGGCAGAACCCGTGCTGCCGCATTGCCACCAGCAAGGCGTCGACCTCCTCGAAGCGCCCCTCCCGGCAGCACCCGAGGACCAGCGCCCGGAAGCTGCGCTCGTCGGGGCGCACCCCGCCGCCCCGCGTCATTCCGTCGAACATCTCGCGCGCGTGCGGGAAGCAGGCTGGGTGATGAAGCCCGACGCGGAGCACCCAGTTGGCTGTCTCAACGCAGAGGGGCAGCCCGTGGCTCCGCATCTCGAGCACCATGTCCGCGGCCTCCCGGAGCCGGCCGGCCTCCGCGAAGGCCGCGACCATCGTGCGCATGGCCTCGTGCGCCATGGGGAGGTTCCCCCGCGCAACGAAGGTGGTGGCGGCCGTGGCGTAGAGCCGCATGAGACGGCGGAGGTCCGGGCGTGCGGCGAGGCGGCGGAAGAGCGCCAACGCCGCCGCGGAGCCCGCGGAGTCCGCGAGGGACGGGAGCGCCGCGATGGCGTCGTCGGGGGCGAGCGAGGCGGGGTCGGGGTCGCCGGGGCAGGCGGCATCGTAGGAGTGGAGGGGAGGGAGAGGGGGACATGAGGCGGCCGGGGTGGCGGCGGTGGAGAGAGGCCGGAGCATGGAGATTGGGGAGGAGGAGGAGGCGGCGGCCATGGCGGTGGCGAGAGAGCATTTCGGCATGGAGACGGAGCGGGCGAGAGCGCCACTCCACTTGTTTTCTTTGGAACACGGGAAGAGCTTGTAAACCGGCTTTCCATAGGCGGAGGCGGAAAATGTGAGTTAAATACGCTTTCGAGTTCCGAATCCCCCTAGCAAATAAACCCGCTATCATAATCCGAGACCGTTCATTTGGTGATGGACGGTCGCGGCTTGTTGTAAGCACTGCTCCGGCTTTCCGCAGGGGCAGGGAGCTTTCTGCAAAAATGAGTCAGTCAACACCCTCCCTGAGCCCACCTCACCAGCGGTGGCCACCGCCCAAGCCCAGCGACTCCGATGTGTTGAATCATTATCCGTGGTGGAGGAGTACGTGACGGCTCCATGGCTGTGGCCGACTCTGCTGCTCTCTGCAACCGTGCGGTCACCAGCGGCACCTTCGTCGTCCTCCCATGGCCTCGACTCCAACGGGTGACAGCAATGTTTGGGAAACCATCTTCGGAATCCCCTTCGGACGGAGAAATCCTTTCGTCTCTGACCATGACGGCTTTTTTGATTTGTGGCAAACTCTCAGTGCAGGGATAAGGAGGACGGAAACGAGGGCCTTAAGAGTACAAAGGGGCCTTCGGGACTCGACGATGGCGGGACGGCCGGAACAGAAGCTACTGCATTCGGCTCATCTTCAACACAAGTTATCAGAGGAGCAGAGCAATCCCATGAAGAGCACCTCGACCTCCGAAGCAGGGCGAAAGTTGAAAGACCACACTGTCCGTCACGTGGAGCAAAGAAGCCGTATGAGGAGCCAGCTGGAGAAGTCCGTATGAAGACCGTATTTCCCATTGTACCTTGGAAGATTCTAGGAATCCGATAGTTGAGTAACGGTAAATTGCAATTGTACTTTGTGGCAGTTGATCTCCCTATAATAGCGGAGTCACTGTAACTGATGGGACGACTGGTCCAAAGTAAATAAAAGCTAATGTCATTTATTGATGTTTACTACACCTCATTTTTCACTCTCAGTTTGATTTGACTTCGAACGGTGAGAAGAAGCTTAGGTTAGCCACTCACATATTTATTCCATCTGGAGAGGGCCTACCCCTTAAGAGGAAGGATTTATTGGCTATTGTGACAAAGTTCACTTTGGGCCGTTTTTCACCAACAGTTTTGGCGCCCACCTCATGGTAGCTTCACAACCACATGGCTCCATCGAAGAAGAAGGTACCGACGGGACCTGCAGACGAAGGGGCCATTGTCACTCACTCGAGCGTCGGAGAGGAGCAAGACAAGGAAGTAGAGGTTGAGCACATATTAGATGGTGAACTGGAAGTAGGCCTCGAGAGTTTGGGAGTTGCAGCTTAGGACATTGCGACACTAAGGAGAATTGAAGCCATGATGACAGAGGCAGTGGCAAGAATGCAGCAAGCCGCAACGGCTTGCCCGTCAACTTCTAAACTGCGTACAAGGCAGTCGAAGGGTAAAGTGCTAGCTGCATCCAACACAGAAGAAGAAGAACTAAGGTGTTAGTGTTTAGACCCGGCAACCTACCGAGGGGGTGTCTGAGGTAGTGTTTAGTGCGTGGGGCTCACTGAGATCAGGAACTCGAAGGTGAACTCAAACACACGATTTAGACAGGTTCGGGCCGCTGAATAGTGTAATACCCTACATCCTACGTGTTGGTTGTATTGTATTGGATTGAACCTATTTGGAGGGGGTCCCTACCTCGCCTTATATTGCCAGGGGCAGAGTTACAGCTACAAGAATACCGCTCGGATTCGACTAGTGAGTCCTACTCTAATTGATACGATTAGTTTTCTAATCCTCGACTAGTTCTCATTCATCCTCCACGTATACTATATCGTCCTACACCGTAGTCTCCATGTATGACACATCTCAATATACAATCATGTATCTAGGACTATCCAAACCATCTGGTGGGCCCATAGATGTATGGACGATTAGCCCCTGAGTACTTTTTAGTTAAATGTAGCAGTCTCGAGTACTTTTGTAGGTTTCTCTAACTAGTTTTTGGTGCTCTTTGAGTACTCCATCAGGTTGAGTCTTCAAATATACTCGAGTACTGCCATGCGGCTAGAATGTGTTTAAGCCTTATTTAACTCAGTCTTGAATCTTCAATCTTGAATTTTACATGAAAGTGTGACAAAAGTCGCACTCCATATGGAGTATCCCCCGAGCCTTAGGTTGAATCGCATAATCAAGTAGAGGGTCAATCTTGTAATTTTATATCTCTTTTTCCTTAAAACCCAAAGAAAAAACTTTTTGGCCAATGGGCACGTGGCACACAGCCCCCAAGCCATTACACGACTAGTTTGGGTATAAGGGTCAACCACTGGTCAACGTGATCGTTCGCCAACAATAACTTTATCTCTTTCCTAAAAAATTAGAAATTGTCAAGCGATAACTTCAGGCGTTTAAAAAGGAATTCTCGTTAATCTTGCCACTTTTTTAACTGTGTTGCGGTTATAAATAACGGAGGAAATCATCCCTTCCATTTCACCCGATCCATCTGCTTTGTCATCTTCCACACTGTAGCCCTAGCGCCGCCGCTACCCAATCCTTGAGCCCGAGCGCCGCTATCCCCCACCGCTAAGCCCCCGAGCGCATGCGCAAGAAGACCCTCTAGCAGCACAAATGGGGAAAAAAGCGATGTCCAGCAAGGCGGTGAAGAGCAAGAAGAGGGAGGTGGAGAAAAAGAAAAAGATCCAGCTGCTAGCTCCCAAGTATGGCAAGATGAATCAAACGGCCCCGCCAACGCTTGCGTGCGCTTGGAAGAAATCCGTGCTGAAGGAGGCCGGCATCAAGGTACTAGTGGAAGCCAATCTTCTCCAAGGCTAAGACTTCATCAACTAGAGGGCTTCCTACGGCAACCCCTGGACAATGGAGAACTACACCCATGAAATGGTAATCTTCACCCACTTCATAGAGCGTGGATTGGCTTTGCCCATGTCAGATTTCTTCCGCGGGCTTTTGAAGTATTACAAGTTGGAATTAATCCACATCAACACCAACTCAATTCTCCACATTTTGTGCATCTTTGTGAAGCTTTTCTCGGAATTCAGCCGCATTTTCAACTGTTCCAGAAGATCTTCAGGGTCAAGCCCTAGCCCAAGATGGAACATACCGAAGTAGTCGGTGGGATAGGGATTCAAATGCGGGAAAAAGCTAAGGGTTTGTATTTGGATTACGAGCTAATTGTCTCCCATTCTGGCTGGAAGGAGAGGTGGTACTATATTGGCAACCACGAGCCCAGACTACCCAAGGTGACATGCCACCACCCGATTTGGAACAACCAGTGGTTGGACGAGCCTACCCATGGATATAGTCTGCAACTACTTGACCTCCTGGAGAAGATTGTCGTACTCAAGCAGCAAGGGTTGACAGGAGTTGGGGTAGCCTTTAATTTTATGAAGAGGCGGATCCAATCCCTGTAATTGCGGTGCACTTGGGGATATAACTACTCCGGCCCCAACGATCCATCCCGGATGCCACCAGATGACATCTCCATAGATGAAGTCATGGCATGATTGAGGCGCCTGTTCAAGCACGCAAGCACGATCCCGATAATCGAGCGAGAGTATTGCGCTGCCAACCCGCCAAGTAGTGTAAGTACCCATGGCCGTAGCACCTGAGTACTAATTTTTTGTACTTGTTGATGTTCTGACTTGTGTTCTCAAGTAGGAAGAACTTCGTTTGTTTTGCTCTACTCCTCCTCCACCCGGATTGGATGGCTTTGATGCCGCTCCTCATGTACACACGACTGTCGATGTACAGAGGGTAGTCGAGGAGGAAGAGTCAGAGGGGTTTTCTTCCTTCCTTCAGCAGCTCTGACTCAGAGGCTGCTGAAGATTTTGTGATCAAGGCCCAGCCATCGGACAAGGTTGGGTCTTCCTTCGAGGCATCCAAGCGTGCAACTGAAGATGACTTGGAAGCTGGTCTGGTGTCGCCGTCGAAGAAGAGGTGCACCATCGCCGCTAAGCATGTGGCAAAGAAGTCTCTCACCGCCAAGGACGTCCCTCCTCCAGTAATCACATTCAAAGAAGGATAAAATACTGAGTATCAAGTACTCGTAAGTAATTTTCTTACTGCCATGTCTACTCAACATGACAATGGTGGATTGCAGGTAGTCAGGGAGGAGACAAAGGTGGAGAGAACAACTACAAAAGTCGTGCAGTAGCAGCTGCCGGCGATCGAGGAGGTCATCGAGATCGAGGATGACAAAGAACCTCCCATCGCTAGGGCAAACCTCGTCATCGTGCAAACAAGTCAATGGAGGAGACAACGACCAAGGCTGGCGAGGATCAGACTGTGATCCAACGAGCCGCACCAAAGAAGCCGTCACCCACAATCAAGTTCATGCGCTTGGCGGGGTAGCCGTCTTTGACGAGAAAGAAATCCTCAAAGTAAGTACTAGAACTTAATTCGAGTACTGATTGTAAGTTGATATTGCCTTGAAATGTGTCTTCTGACACTTGTCTTTTTCAGGAAGTCCGCCAACGTTGAAATTGGAGGCTCGAGCCCAAAGTCTACAACTGATGGCAGTAACCACTTGGCCTAAGACCTTGTCCGGGCACCTACAATCCTACCGCCGGAGGAACAGCCTGCTCCGAAAATAGCTCTAGGTGCTATACCCCTCATTACCACACTTATGCACGATGTGATTTCATCATTGAATGATGCTTTAGTGCTAGCCCCCGAGCTGCCAGTAGCTGAATCTATAGCGACGACTACCTCTAGTGTCGTGGCTACTTTTGTAGCCCCCAAGCCGAAGATAGAGACCGAAACGGCGGAGGTGACTACTTCTGGCATCGTGGCTATGCTCGTAGAGCCAAAAACGGAGGTTGAAGCTACCGGGGTTCTTCAAGTGTTAGCTTATGTCCCACCTTCTAAGGTGGGACCGTCTGCTAGCCGCGCCATGGCCTCCATCCTGTCTTCTGAAGCGGGTCCATTGACTAGCTGTGCTTTCATTCCTTTTGGTGCATCTATTGCCGAAGAGCACGAAAAACCATGGATAGCGGAAGGGGTGAACCTGGAGGATATCTAGCTCATCGTTGACCCTCTTCTCACCATAGCTTGTGCCGTGAAGCGCACAAGCTCATGATGATGCTACCCACCCACCATGCCATTACCAATGAGCTCCAAGGCCTTAACGAATGCTCGCTGAGCTGAACGAGCAGGGGAAGTGCTACAGCTTAGGCCATATGGTTGCCCCCTCTGTGCCGCTATTTGTCGACCCCAGTTGCCTCGTCGGCCTTGATGGGCAAATCGAGAAGGTGGCCAACATGGTCATGGACGTTGGCGACAAGCCTCAACTAAAGATCGTCTTCATTGTCAGGATGGTTGGCTCCGAGAAGACGACGCCTGCCAATGAGGTGTACATGTGGCTCACATAGCGCAGCTGCTTCCAGTGTCAGGCATTCATCTTTGTTGGATGGAAACCGGACCTCAAGAAGACCCTCGTGGATATGTTCTTGAAACTCGCCAACAGACACTACGTCGATGACGACATTCACCACCTCATCGCAAGTATTAGAGAAATAGTGGAAAAGGAAAGGTATGACGACTAGTTTATTTAGCTTGCTTAAGTTTGGCAGTTCATCGTTCATACTTTAGAATCACAATGATCCGGTTGTAAGTTTGAAAGGAATTGTTGCTCATACTCTAACAAAGGAGGGATGAATTAGGCAAACTTAAAACTTTAGACTTATATCTTCCACTAAGCTATGGTCCATCTATTGTTTGAATCCAAATCCAATGAGTTTTACAACCTAAAGCCAATGTTAACAAGATACTCCATCTGTATCAAAATATTTGTCGCTGTTGACTTTTTGTTACAATGTTTGACCATTTGTCTTGTTTAAAAATTTATTGCAAATATACGAAAAGATAAGTCATACTTAAAATACCTATTATAGCAAAGTAAGCCACAAACAAAATAAATGATACTCATATTATTTTTTTGAATAAGACAAATGGTCAAACATCGTGACCAAAAGTCAATAGCAACAAATATTTTAATATAGAAGTAGTACTATTCTAGAAAGTAAGACACTCAAAGTCTCTGTCAGGATACATCCCCAATACCCGAAAGGAAGGAAGAAGTCGGACTCCTACTAGGATTCCCCTGTTCCTACTAAGACTCATCCCGTGTACTCCTACTAGGACTCCTCCTTGTAATCCGACTAGGACTCCTCCCCTGGAGTATATAAAGGAGGGCAGGGGTACCTAGCTCGGCAGATCACATCTCAACACCCAAGCGCAGGGCGCAATGTACAAGCACCTCCAAATAGGACGTAGGGTATTACGCTACTCCGACGGTCCGAACCTGTCTAAATCTGTGTCATGTGTCCTCACTTTTACCTTCAGGTTCCAGGTCCGGCGATCCCCCATCAACAAATAGACTACCTCAGGTATCCCTTGGTAGGATGCCGGTATAAAACACCGACAGCCTCCCCGAGCCAGATGAGAAGTTTGCCATAAAGGTAAGGCTCACCACTCCCTCTTTGCATTGTTGGTGCACTTAGGTTTTTGCATTGTTGTACCCATTGCTCCAACGCTTCATCGATGCCCCTATTTGGAATACTGTCATTTGGACGTCGTCACTTGGATACCATAGAATATTTCTAGATACCATAGCTGGGATCACTTTAATATGATGATTTGGATCTTACCATGATTTTTGGACTGCATCCTTAGGACCTATAAAACCTAAAATATATGCTTGACTGTCACACCCTGAAAATTTTGGATTTCAGGATTTGATTAGAAAGAACAATTAAGCAATGATTTTCTCATAATTTTTAAAATTTTCCAAAATATTTATTTTCTTTACAGGAAATTTAGTATAGGAAAATAGTTGTTTGTTTTTTGGAATTAAATAATGTTGTTCTATGCGTGTTGTTTTCATGCCAATGCATCTTTGTGTTTCTAATATGCCCAGACCCTTCTAAGAATTTTCCAGCTTTTTTGAAATTTATTCCCATTTTTCTAGAGCTTAATTCAATTTTTGTATGGTTCTACAAGTCCTTCCAGGTGCTCTAAGTATTTTATTTGGGTTGCTCGTTTCCCAAATCGTGTCCAGGAATTTTCCTAAATTTTTTAGTGTTTTCAAAGTATTTTTTGTGATTTAATTATGATTTCAGAATTTTTTGAAAAAGTTTTTGAAATTGAAATTAATTCCCGAAATTAGAAAAAGGAGGAAAATAAAACTGGATTCCAACCCGGCCTATAAATACTTTCCGGTAATCTCCTTGACGTCCTCATTCCAATGCCGTAAACGCCACCTGGTTTTGACAACCCTAACTCCCGCAGTTCGACACCGAACATATCAATCTGTTAAACTCTGGCGAGCAAATCTAACGAAACCATCAGTTCTCAACCAAAGGTGAGCGCACCAATGCATTCCTATCATCGTCCTTGTTCCATTTTGCCACTCAAGAGCGAGAACAGTTGCCGTTCCAAGCAATCCCCCTTTCTCTCTCTGTTTCTGTTCTTGTTCCTCTTCACCACCTCCATGGACGGTCTCCCGAGCTTCTACTCACCAGCCATGCACTGCAGCCAGCGTCGCTCGTGCCCCTAGCCCAGCGCGCACCCCTAGCCAAGTCACTCGGAGCCCGCAGCTATGCGTGCTTTCCTGCCATGCGCCGCCACCGAGCGCCCCTCTTCTTGGCCCGGGCGCCGCCGCCGAGTGGATAGGGCCGCGGCCGGAGGAAGAAGAAAGCTCTTTTATATTTTAACCCCCAAGAGAACCGAGATCCCAAGATCCAGTCCAATCTTTAAGTTTTAACACGTTTAGTCCTCGATTTCTCGCAGTTAAGCTCGCCAGCAAGTCCATAGAGCTTCGTTAAGCCATATCTTTTGGGTTTTTCCTCAGTTTAACCTCATTCTTATTGCGTTAGGTTCATATCAACTTAAATTATGCATTAGAATCAATGTTAATCATACTCTCTATTTTGTAATTTATTCAAAATGTTAATATAATTAAATACTTATATACTTTCTTTTATAATTAAAATCTAATTAGAGTTGAACCCCGCGTTTTCATAACTAATGTAAATTTGGTTAATGTTTAGTTAAACAACTCTTCCCTTAAAAGCTAATTAGAGATATCTCGGCTTTTTTATAAATTAATTCAAATTGATTAATGTGTATTCAATTTGTTTTATAAATAAAAGCTACATAGGTTATACCTCGAGTTTTCATAAATAAATGTTAATTTGGATAATATAAATGTAAATGTGTTTTTGAATTATAATTTGGTTAGTTCAACACGAATCATAAAGCTATGCACTTAGATGTTTACATATACTTTATTTTTCAAATTAAATGTTTAATTTGCATAAATTGTACTTGAATGTTTATAAATAAAATTGGACTAAGCTTTACATCGTCTCTGAAATGTCTTTAAATTGTTTTTCTCAATTAAAATATATGAAGCACATAGGCTTTTCTCTTTGTTTTATAATTAAAATCTCTCGATAGCTTTGTCTTTTCAACCATAGTTTCGTTCCCAGCGTTTCTTGCGTTCGCGTGACCTTAGATTCAAGTCTTATCCTTTAGTAAGCTCTTTTAAAGCTTTTCTTTTGTTTTGGTATATTGTTCTTAGTTGTACTTGTTTGTTTGCTTGTATGTTTGTGCCGGTGATTGCTTCGAGTAGAAGGATTGTTGTTCGAAAGATTTGAAGATTAAGAGTTTCAATAAAGCAAGAGCTGAAAAGGCGTAAGAGTAACTCTTCTTTGGAGAAAGGCAAGTGTCCCTAACCATCCTTCTATCTATGCTTATTTTACAAGAATACTATGTATTAATTGGAACATGGAGTGACCACCCAGGAAAATAGTACAATCATAAGACCAATAGGCTTTGGTGTTGGCTAATTAATTGGAGACTCTAGTTGGTGATAGTCTTACCAAAAAGGCAAGATGGGTTCATAGGTTGGGCGATGGCTTGTCCAGCCAAGGGGTGTATACGCACCACTTGGGGGAGAGTTCATCCTCTTATGAGGAAACCTTAGTGGGCTAACACTTTTTAGGGAATCTTTGTAAAGGTCTCATAGCGTCTCTATGTAGTCACACCTCGGTAACGTGATAAGTGCCTATTTTTGCACATCATGATTCGGTCTAAAGTTCCTCTGAACTTTTACGCGACTTGTGGTGAAAGTGTACAAGCTCCGCAGAGTGTAAAATTGATATATCAGCCGTGCTCACAGTCAAGAGCGGTCTGGACCCTCACATGATTAATTGAACTTGAAGATGGACTTAAATCGTTATTCTGGTTACTTCTTGTAGCCTTGCTAAGTATGAACCAGTGTACTCACCCTTGCTTACTGATGCTCAGAAGAGGAAGGCGTGTGAAGTTTTCTGAACAGGATGCTGAGTTCTAGGCGTACGCAACCCCCAGTTGATTGCCTGTGAAGTTTGGAGCCCCCGTTTTCAGGATTAAGTTGTATATCTCTGATAGACTCGTAAGTTATTATTTATATTTCTTTACGTAATATTGTTACTATTTTTCACTGATGATATCACTATACGTATGAAACTAGATGCTAGCATACATATATGTAGCACTTAATTTTATTTTAAAATCAGATGTGACATTGACACACCGTTAGTCCCAAAGATTATATTGTCAACCACCAAAAGACAAACTATGATCTAATGGGCCATATTTATTTCAAAGTTGCGTCATCTGTGCATATTTTTTCTATTGTGCAAAACAGGTGCCTTATTGTGGTTGATGATTTATGGAGTAGGGAACACTGGGAAATCATGAAGGTCTGTTTTCCAAAGAACTCACTTGGTAGTAGGATAATCACCACAACAAGGAACGTTGCATTGGCAACAGAAAGCGATTGCATTTACAATATTGGGCTCCTTAGTGATATCGACTCCAGAAAAATAATTCTGAATAGAACCTTTGGTACTGGGCATGGTTGTCCTCAAGATTTGGAGGACATTTTTGCCCAAATTATAAGAAGATGTGCTGGCCTGCCTCTTGCTTTACTTACCCTAGCATCTATGTTAGCAGTCGAGTTTTTGAAGCTTGAACGGGAGAATTATTCTATTGGATCAAGATGGTCATCAGATACATATATGCAGAAGGGATGAGGAAGATATTCAATCTTAGCTACAACGATCTACCACCAAATCTCAAGACATGTCTGCTGTGTCTAAGCATATTTCGGTTATTTCCTGAAAATTACGAGGTTGATGTAGACCGCCTAATGAGGCGATGGATTCCTGAAGGATTCATTAAAGAGCATCTTACAAGAGTGGAGGAAACAGCAAGAAGCTGGCCTCAATGAGCTGATTAGCAGAAACATAGTACAACCATTGCATCTGATCCATGATGGTGCCCCAAGATATTGTAGGCTTCACCCCGTGATGCATGATTTCATTGTTTGCAAATCCACGGAAGAGAACTTTGTCACTCTGGTGGATGATCAGAACCCAGTTCACAACCATGGCACAGTCCGCCGACTATCTATACATAGAATCAAGCAAGATCAAGACCTGACGCAGAATGGTATTAGATTATCCCATGTTCGTTCAGTCACTGTCTTTGGACAGGCCAGCTCCACACCTCGCTTGACAAATCTTGGCTGCTTGGTGCGTGTGCTTGACCTCGAAGGCTGTGATGGTCCAGTATGCCTTGATGGCCTCAACAATCTACCTCTTTTGAGGTATCTTAGCCTCAGAGGCACTGATGTCAGTGAACTACCAGCAGCAATTTGGGAGCTAAGGTGCCTGGAGACACTGGATATTAGATCCACAAAGGTGAAAGAGCTGCCTCACAGCATTGGGGCGCTACTGCGTCTGAGGTACTTGAACATTCGAGATACTGATGTCAGTGAGCTTCCCGCGACAATAGGGGAGCTAAGGTACCTGGAGACCCTGGATATGAGATCCACAATGGTGAAAGAGCTGCCTCCCAGCATTCTTTGAAAGCTATTCGTGTTGGTAGTGAAGGAATGATTAATTTAGTTGAAACAGTGACAAGGTTGTCGAAAGATATCCAGCATTGCGAGTGCCTATATTCGTGTTGGTAGTGAAGGAATGATTAATTTAGTTGAAACAGTGACAAGGTTGTCGAAAGATATCCAGCATTGCGAGTGCCTAGAGAAACTAGGCACCATTGACTTAAGAGAATACGATGCAAGTTTTGTAAAGGCCCTCGGTGGCCTAAACCGCTTGAGGGTGCTTAAAACAACATGGTCCACTCAACAGTCCACTGACAGAGCCTACCGTGAAGCATTAGTATCATCCATCGAGGTGTGGAGCAACCTGGAGTCCCTAACCATCTATTGTGGATTCCTCTGTTCCATGGAGTTTCTTGGCTCCTTGTCTAATCCACCGCAGAGGCTTAAGAAGTTCAAGGTGACAGCAGGAAGATTTGCAGTTATTCCCCAGTGGATCCATGGGCTTAGGTTTCTATCTTTCATGAAAATCACTGTCTCTGCAAACTAGGTTCGGAACCCCCGGGGCCAAATTAGTGGCTCCTTGGCCAATCTTGTTCCCAATTTTTTCACACGCCCAATACTGACTCCAACCTGAGCCAAATTTACCTCCCCTCTCCATGGTCCAGAACCCCCGGGGAAAATGGCGAAGGGAAAAAAAAACCCGAGTTACTGTTCACGCCTAAAAAAATCAAGTGCTGGACCTACATGTGGATGATGTGGCAACAATTGAATCTTTTTGGGACTAATTTTTTGGGAACTGTTGATTGGAGGGGTATTTTTTCCTCCCAAAAATTTTGGCAAGGTCCCGAAACTAGTGTTTTGGGACTTTATTTTTTAGGCATTCTTGGAGATGCTTTTAGGTTAGATAGACTCCTTCCATCCCAAATTTTTAATCACTTTAGCTTTCCTAGGTTCATACCTTTTAGTATACATCTAGACATAATATTATCTATATGTATAACAAAATCTAAAAAAGCCAAAATAACTAATGATTTGGGATGGAGGGAGTATAACCTAGTAGTAGCCCAATAACTAACTCACGATGATCCAACGAACTATCTAATATCTTTTACGCAAAGAAGTTGGTGAATATCAAAAAATTATTAAGGCAAAAAATATTGGTGGTCGTAAAAAAAGTTGGTGTGTCAGGTGTGCATAAAATTGTTGAGCGAATGTAAAAAACTTAAAGAAAAATGTTGATACATATAAATAAATTTTAGCTAATGTCAAGAAATATTGCTAACAATTAAACCAGACTTTTTTTCAAAAAAATGTTGATGTATGGCAACAAATATTGATATATGTTAAATAATATTGTACATAAGTTTAATATATGCGCTTTAAAGATGAATTGTTTATCTACACTCTGAAAAGCATATAGGAGCTGCCGTTTAGGTCGCCATGACCACATATAGCTTCGCCCTGTTTTGTCAGAGCCGTTTTCTCCATCGGAAACATATGCTTGACCGTTTCAAAAGGAATGTCATCATGGGTTTCTTACGTCAAACTATCTAGTGTCATATTTATCATACCACACACACACATATATATATGGTAAAAAGGCACTTATTTGGTATCAAAATATCAGTAAAATAATAAACTTAATCAAATTTAAGATGATTTTCTACTTATCAATTTAAAATAAAACTAGAAGTATACTTCTGTTGAGGCAGAGCTAGTATTATATCTCACACTGATGCACTGTGGCTTGTGCGATCCCAGCTCCACCGCACCCAACCGTGGGATTGTAGGATCGACGGTGCTAACCAATGCAGCTCCACCGCACCCAACTATGGGATATTGGAAAGTTGATGTCCTCGTGTATCCTGGCTCTTTATCTTCCCCCTCCGTCTTAAATTATCATTACGTTTAGCCTTTGTTAGATAGATCAAGAAAAAAAAATCGAAAATGGTTTGATATGCGCACGCATGATATATGCATGGTATCCTTGCCTTCCAATATATTTCCCGTCACAATTTTTTTTAAAAAAATATATTTCCTCGTTACCATGTTGAGATCGAAAAAGGATTCTTTTGCATGTATGCATTTCAATTTCTTTGCATTAAGAATTTGACCATTGTGCTATCTGTGTTTCTGTGCTTCATCTTATTCATCAGCTCAAAGGCAAGATTTGCAGTGACCCACCCTTACCATCGATCAGCGTACAGCGTAGTGTATGTGCGTATTTGGCGCCAGTCCCCGTTTTCGTGCGGCTAATGCGGATTCCAAAATGCGACGGAAAATACGCGTCGGAGCTTTCGGATACGGACACAAGTCTAGAACTGCTATCTCGGCTCCGTAGTGTTAGTTCGATGATGGACGGTTCCCGTCATCCCGTGCTCTGCAAATGTCGCTGATATTCCCTCGTCCTCGCCGCACCGGCCGCCGCCGCCGCCATCGCCTGGGGCTTTCCGGGTTTGAATTTCCTCCACGGTGGTGGACAAGTAAGATAAGGCGGCTGGTGAAGCTCCCTGGCCGCCTCCACCTTCCGTGTACTGTCAGCAGCGCTCATCAGAGCTGCCGTGGCATCCATGTTGTCCTCGCGTGCTTCGCATCCCCTTGGTAATTTGCAACTCTTCAAATTTCGTGCCATTAGTCGCTTATGTATGTGATTAGTTGCTAAGTAGCGTGCTTAGAGTGCGTTCTCCGTGACGAGCTGTCCTACGTTGTTCTGAATTCTGACACGAATCAGAGGATAGCAATTGCAAACTGCAATGCTGGGGTGATTATCAGTAGGGAACAAGTGTGGAACGGATTTGTTCTCTTCCTGCTGTCAGTGTTCATCCATATGTTTGCTGCCTCAATTGTGATCTGTTTGGATTGGAATAGATGTATCTCCTAATATTCTATAACCAAAATTTTGTAAAACGTCAGGACAAAGATTGAAAAAGCTGAAGACTAAGGTTAAAAGAATCACACTCATCACGCCATACATCATACAGAAACAAGGACACTTACCAGAACTTCTTTTACATTTTGCACACAAGCCAGCCAGCCCAATGGGCTATTAGTCAGACTAAAAGAAATAACATGTCACACAACACGGGTTCTAACCTTGTTAAAGAAAAACAATGCTACTTGGAAGTATGAAAATGTAACAATCATTTCAACTTTCATCATTCATCCGTTCAAAAAAAAAAAACTTTCATCATTCATAGTACTCATCAGCTACCACTGTGGGCTTATTTGGGTGCACACTTACTGAAGTCCTGATATCAGAGATCTTCACCTTGGTAGCTTCAGAATGCTGCTGGCTGACCCTAAGATGCACTTGCTGAAGACTTTTAAGGTTCTCCAGACCATAAACACCTTCCAGTAGCCTGAACTGTAGCTCAAGTCTTTGAAGCTCCTTCGTTGCTGTTTCTAGGAAGCTCAACAGTGGCATTACAGGTGCTGAAAACCTTAGTAGTTTAAGATTCTCAAATCCACCAGCCGGAACAAAGATCTTGCCTCCTGAAACGGTTGTATTCTCATGAAGAATCTCCACAACATTGCGTTCCTGCCCTTTTGCATTTACTGAAAATGTGAGAGAAAACAATAAAGGAAGCTTGGAAAGAACTCGCAACGTATCTGTCCCCAATGAAGTCAATGATAAAGTTAAGTTCTCAAGAGTTTTGAGCTCCTCGATCCATCCAGGTACACAAGTCAGTTTGCCAGAAAGCTCAAGTGAGTGGAGGTATTTTGGAGGAGTGGATAATTCCTTCACCGAATCAAGAAAGCCTGTGAAACCATCATCAATTGCAAGAGACTTCAGGGAGAAGCCACTTAGGTACTCAATGGCCGAGAGTAAATCACCATGCTTTTGGCTGCTGGCATCTATGTCTCTGAGATTGAAGATGCTTAACTTCTTCAGTTTGGTGAGGTTGTGTATGCTTCCAAGGTCTTGAGTAGGGCCCTTACTAATCTCAATGCCTGTTAGTGTCTGCAATGCTGTCATCTTTGCAATTACTTCTGTAAACCTCAAGGCAAGACGTGTGGATTTATTGCCACCAAGCAGATGAACCATTTTTTGGAGCTGGCCAATAGATAAAGGTAATTTTGTCACATCTGTTTCCCTTATATCTAGTGTCTCCAAATATTGAAGTTTTCCTATTTCTTCCGGGAGCTTCTTGATGTATGCCCTGCGTAGACTCAGATACTTCAAATGAAACATTTTACATATTTTGTCCAGCTGATTCTTATTTAAGCTCTTGCAACCTTCCAGATCCAACACCTGCAGTATTCCAGACTTCAGTGAATAGGAAGGCATCTGGCTTAAATTATCAAACACTGTTAATGAACGAACATGTGACAAGTTCATGTTCCCTATTCTATCTCTTGCGTCCTCTGGATTGCTGTTATGCAGTGAAAGTCGGCGGACTTTGTTGCTTGGTGTTGGTGTGAGCCAGTGGCCTCCAACTACAGTGATAAAATTCTCTTCGCTTGACTTAAACACAATGTATTCAAGGATCATATCATGAACTTGGCAAGCCTTCACATTTCCGTTGCTGCTATGCTCCACTGGCCTAACAATATTCCTGCTGATGATCTCATTAAAGGTGTCATCAGCAACTTCCTCAACAGTTTTCCCATCTTTCTCAACGATGAAACCTTCAGCTATCCATCTCCTTGTCAAACGCCTCCTCTTTATGCTGCAACCCTTTGGGAATATGCTCAAGTACAACAAACAATTCTTTTGATCAGCTGGCAAATCGTTGTAGCAGAGATTAAGAATTTGTGTCACTCCCTCTGGGGTCAGATTCTTGTCCAACTCTGAATTTAGAGACTCTTTTACTGTTTTCCAATGGCTCACATTGCTTAGGTCTCTTTGGGCTAGGAGCCCTGCTACTATAACTATTGCCAAAGGTAGACCTCCACAGCTCCTTATAATATCCTCCTTGATTCTTGTAAATTCCTGTAAATCCTTGGTGTTTTTGGCATCCTCCTTGGTGTTATTTGACTCCTCGGGCTGTTTGGACTCTTCCCCATTGGTGTTTTTTGACGACTTCACCCTAGTGTTTTTTTGTTGCTCCTTAATTCTTCTAGATTCCTGTTTGGTATTATTTGGCTCCTCCTTTATTGCATTTTTAGACTCACCCCCCATGGTGTTTTGGAACTCCCTTTTGATATTTTTGGACTCCACTTTGTTATCTTTGGGCGCCTCCTTGTTTTTGAATTCATCCTCCTTGATGTTCTGGGACTCCTCTAGATCTTGATCTTGAATTATTTCATGAAACAACGTTTCAGACTCCTTATAAGAGAGTGATTTAAGCATGTGGATACGACCTTCTTGCTGGCAGCAAGCATTGGCCACAGACTTAAACCTTGTAGTCACCACAATGGCACTACCAATTTTATTTTTTGGGAAAGATTCCCAAATATTTGTCCATGATGAGACAGACCATACATCATCTACTAAGAGAAAGTACCTGTTAGGACAATATTCACAGATAAAATTAGTAGCATACTAATAATATTCCCACATAACTTGTTATAGATTAGAATATTTTTTTATATTGCCCTTCTTTTGCAGAGATTATTGATACTACTTTTTTGCACTAGTATTTTATATTATACACTCTCCATTCAAATTATAGCTCACTTTTTATTTGTCCTTGAATCAAACTTATCTAAGTCCGACAAATTTTATAAAAACGTATATTAAAATCTACAATACCAAATAAATATGCTATCAAAACATATTTCATGTTCAATTAAATGAAATTAATTTGATGTTGTAGTTGTTGATACTTTTTCTATAAACTTGATTAAAGTTAGAGACGTTTGACTTAGAACAAAGCTAATTGAATTTAACTATAATTTTCTGCTTCTTTAAATGGAGGGGGTAAATAAATCCATTCTCAGTTTCTTTAAATTCAATTGAATGCAGATATACTCTGCAATATAAAATATTTGTGTCATTATCTTACTATTACTAATTGGAGACTTCTTTTAAAGCCTCCATATGAAGCTACTTGGGAATTCTAGCTTGACACTTTAGAAAAAGAGAGAAATCCTAGAAATTCTTTTAAAAAGCAAAACATCTAGGATCTATTATGTTTTCTAAAAAAATACCTACCCATGCTATTATGAAGATAGTCTAAAGTAGCCCCCTAAATCTATATCTAAATTACCAACCTATGCCATTACAATGATAGTCTAAAGTAACCATCTAAATCTATATCTAAATTACCTATCTCTGCCATTATATAAAATAAACTAATGTAACCCCCTAACCTTCATTTAAATTACCCACTTATACCATTGTAAAAAAAATTAAAATAACTCCTAAATTTTCTTATAAATTGCCCCCCACTAATATTATAAAAATAACATAAAGTAACCCCTTAAATTTGCATCTAAATTACCCACATATACCATTATTAAAAATTTGAATACAAATTACTTTCATAAAAAACATACCAAGGGGTACACCAATATATAATTTTAAATTATCTATTTCTTACATTATTGGTATATAAACTAATAATTACGGTATATATGCATGATGTGTCACCATTTATAAATATATAGATTTTCATGTTAAATATATCTAAAACTTAGGATCTATTAAGCAAACTAAAGTGCAAACCTGCGATAGATGCAAAGTGAAAAAAAGAAACATTACAAATGTGGATAAAAATATTATAGTCTAATTACTCACTAAAGTTTATCACAATCTGCTGAAGATAATAATTATACATCTACATAAGTATTGTTTTAGAATATTTAACAATAATTTTGATTGTTAGTTATGTGCCTTTATTTTTTTTTTCAATTGGACTCTATGTATTAATTTTCACAAGATGCGCTAGTAAAAAAGATAATTACTAGAAATTCTTACAAAAAGTAAAAATATTTGGACATCAATCTTGTAGACTCTATAATAATTATAGCCATTTATGTATTATATTTTATAAAAGAATTACCCAACAGTATCAATATAAGAATATTATAAAGTAAATATCTAAATTATTCACCTCTGCATTATAATTTTTTTAAGGTAACCATGTAATCTTCATATGAATTATCCTTAAATGTCATTATAAAAAATAACTTAAAATTCCCTTCTAAATTTGTATCTAAACTACCCATGTAAGCACCGAGATTTTCATCTAATTATTTACACATTCATTATCCATAAATATTCAAAATTAAAGAAATATATGATTCTAAATTATCTATTTCAGTCATTCTTAATATAAAATTCTAAGCTTAGGTATATATGCATGATGTGTTTCACCGTGTAGACCATTTATACATGTATGGGAGGAAGCGATGAAAAATATTGATTTTCACGATAAACACAACGTATGGATCGGAGGAGTATTGTAAAGTGAAGAAAGTATGAATGCGGATGAAAATGGGTATAAGTTAATTACTAATTAAAAGTCAATCACAACTTGAGTATTGTGTTTGAATATTAAATAAATGAGAGAGTCGTAGATAAATAATTTTAATTATTAGCTATGTAATCTCATTTTTACAGAGCTATCTAAAACAGTGGTTTCTAAAATTATTAGTCTGTGTGGGAGCATGGGTGGATGAACTAGTTTCTTTCTAATTATAATACGTGGCCAGTAATTATCAAGAATGGGATTTATGAAAGCAGTTTTGTTAGCTTTTGACCAAAATCATAAGATGCATGATGGTTCACCTCTTGTGCTCAAGTTGTTTTTGGAGCTTCTTCTTCAGCTGTTCCTCGCTCCATCCCTGGATCTCATCGGCACGGCTTTCTAAGCCGGTGCCACCGGTGTCACCTTTGCGCTCGGGCTCTTGTTGTGGCAGGACCTGCTTGAGAATATCTCTCAGCAGCGACGTTCGGTTTAGCTTCTGCGACGCCTGCACCGATGCCCGGGCGTCGAACTTCTCCCCGAACCTGCGTTGCATCTCTAATGCCATTGTCGTCTTGCCGAGCCCGCCGAATCCAACAATGGCAAGAATCCTCTGGTCAGCCCGCCCCTCTACGAGCCATCGCCCATGAGTGCTGATGGCCTCCTCCTGCCCGACCGGCTTTGTCATGCCGACTAACCGCGGGTTGGATGATTGCAGGCGATCTGTCGGGTACGGGCGAGGTGTTCTGCTTGCCTTGCGCTCAAAGTCGTGCTTGGGATCCTGCACGCCGTACCTCGTTCGGCGCTCACCCACTTCCTGTGCACGGTTCTTGAGGTCTATGATCTTGGCGGCGATGTCCCGGCGGGACCAGAGCGTGGTCATGGCGTACCACGCGCGACGGAGGTTGACGAGGAGGCCCTCGCCGCGGGGCTGGTGCCCAAGGCGGTGGGCGAAGTCGTCCACACAGTCCTCGATGTCGTAGGCGACGTCGCGGACCTGCTCGGTCCAGTCCTTGGTCTGCTCGTCATGGGCAGCTCCAGCGGCGGCGGCACGCTCGAGCTTGCGGAGGAAGGCGTGCATGCTGGCGAGCTCGTCGTTCATGTACTGGATCTCACTGCGGACGCCGCTGATGAGAGTGTACTCCTGGGCTAGGAGGCTGCCAAGCTTGCCCAGCAGCGCGCTCATGGCGCTCTGGGAGGCGCCCACGGCGAGCTCCATGCTCACTCTTGCCACGGCTTGACCGTGTCTCGATCGATTGGAAAGCAGAATCAATTAATGCTTAGATTTGAAAGGATCTGTGATTACAGCAAGAAACTAGCTAGTAACAAGACCAGGGTGGTGTAGTGTAGACTCCGTTGTCGTTGTCATATGAGTTGATGGGATGGAAGAGAGAAATGGAAGATATCAGTAGTAATGTGCGGTGTTTTGCTTTATATCCTGTAAATGAATAAGGGCATGTTTGGTAAAGAGTGGGAATAAAGCGAGCATCAGAGCATGGAGTGCCCGGCCTTAGGCTTTGGGCAAAGGAAGGTTTGGAATAAAGTGTTGTGTTGCGGCAAAGGATACACTACAAGAAATGTGTGGATTTATAATGAAAATTTTATGACATATTTGTTCTTGTCATAGATTTATGACGCTTTTGGCAGAAAACGTCATAAAATTTTACATCCAAACAAATTTAGTGATAAAGTTATGGAACATCATAAAATATGCCATTGTAGCTAAAAAGAAATTATCACTCGTTAAATGGTGGTCTTGTGATCATATAAGATCCGCAAAAATGTCATAAAAAACGTGCTCCTTCTGTGGGTCGAACCTGTTACCACTTGAATGGGAAGTCTTTACCGCAATATGTTAGTCTAAGATGAAAAAAAGAAAGGAAAATAAAAAGGAGATAGTATTAATTGTAAGGATCGAACCTTTGACCTCTTGAAAGTGCTGAAACAACACTACCACTGAGACATGAACTATATATGTTTTTTTTTGAAAGGATACATTTTATATATTTTGGCTCTAATAAGTGTGGTCCACATGCCAGTTGTAGGCCAATGCAAGCATGGGGTATATTTCTCATTTCTCGACATAGCATACACTACTGCAAGAGACTCGCTAGCACCGTACTCCTGTTGACTGTGGCAAAGACTAGAGCTAGCGTCGATGCGCAAATCTACAACCGCCCGCGGCGGGAATGGTGAATCCTAGCAGGCCTAGCGGCGAAGGGAGGATGAGGAGGAGCTCCAGTCAGGTCAGTCCCCTATTTTGTACCACTACTTCCCCTATCATCCTAAGGAAGGGGATTTCTAGATTTGGGGATCTAGGTTGAAGATTTAAGATTCTGATTACACCGTACCCTTAGATTTGCATTCTGATTGGTGTTAGAAGTTGATAGGCTATAGTTTATGAAGTGATTCTCCATCCTAATTTTAAGAGTTTATGCTAGAGAATCAAAGAGAACCACTTTCAGCCACAAAATCACTTATCTTAGGGAATCAACTCCCATAGGTGCATATCAAAAATCATATATCTAGAAAAGCCAAAATGACCGATAATTTGAAATAAAGGGAGTACTTTATAATTTGATAGGTTCATGTATTTTATTAGCCTCCACAGGTGCTTGGAGTCACTGATAGCTATAGATCACTGTCGCCTGAAAACTAGTGCAAGCACGGGTTGCCTTTCTATCTGAGGTATGATTGGACATTTGACAACCCTGGACGCCGGTATGAATGTTGATGTGACGTAAATGATAACTTGTTTCAATTCTAATAAATCTTGCTTCTACTTTTGATTAATAAATCTTGCTTCTACTTTTGATTGATAAATCTTACTTCTACTTTTGATGTTAGTGTTATAAATGACGAATTGTATGAACGTAATTGGTGTCTGCAGAATGAAGGGATGAAATGTGTGTCGTTTAGGTGGGTTGATCCTGAATGGGATGCTAGGACTAAATGTGTTCTAGTGAAGCTAATGAAGAGGAAGGAAAAAGCTGAAGAGGAAGCAAGGTCATGGGAAGAACATGGAGAATTGCTAAGAAGGAGGCTGATGAAAAAATCTATTAGATTTACATGATGAAGCGAGGATACTTTGGGGATACAACCTATGAGCTGATGAACACGGAAAGAAAATTAGACACAATGCAGTGATGTCTCACCTAAAAATGGTAAATGATAACATGAATCTGAAAGCTGGAAACAATGTACGGATGTGGAAGGAAGAATGTGCAAAAGCTAATAAGCAGCTTGAAGCGACTGCCGTTGAGCTGCAGAAGATGAAGGGACACCTGGATCAGGCCACCAATGTGGTGAAGAAGGTCAAGCAATCGCTACTGTAGGCCTCATATAGAAGGTCATTCAGGAATGATGGCGAGGCATCATATGATGTTTGGTGTTATTGCTAGGTAGACGGTTGAGATGTGGGATCATGCTTGTATTTTGGTAGCAAATGATACTATTTGAAAAATTATGATAGCTATTAATGATGATTATGAACTTTGTAATGATGAATGGCTATGACATGCCATCTTATGAAACTTATTGCTGCTGTGATGTTTGCTGCTTGTTGCTGCTTTGATGTTTGTTGTTTTTGCTGAGGTAGATGGTTGAGAGGTGGGATCATGCTTGGATTTTGGTAGCTGATGATACTATCTGGTAAATTATGATAAGTAAGAATGATGATTATAAACTTTGTAGTGATGAATGGCTATGACATGCCATTTGATTATGCCGCTTTGGTTTAATCTACTTTCATTTTCATTCCAGCATATTTACCATTCAGAATTCAGATACGCTGCATAATTGAGGAACACTAATAATATAGATACCGGTACTATATATACAAATACGTGGTTTGAAAATACAATGGGCGGTACGGCTGTTACAAAATGAAAGATCACTTTCTCTACTCATAGCTAGGAAACAACCATGTTCCTCACGACTAAATCAAGTTCCCAGGAACCTATGTAATGCGGATCGTAGGATCATTGTTGACACCAGTCACATTTCTTAGTCCTTACTGGTAGAGCCAGTATTGTGACTCTTCATATGCCCATCAGTTCCTAGGAAGTAAATGTGATTTCTCTTCAGGTTAGGCAAGCCACAATGCACTTGCCTGGTCCAAACAGGATGATCTTATTCTGGAACTTTGGTGCTGTCTCCCAAGGAATAGGCTACCAAATGTCACCGACGAATGAATGCAGAGTAAATTCCACAACCTCAACTTCTCTCTCGTTGAGTACCAACTCCAGGAGCCCTGCATCCTCTTCTCCCGAACAACAAAGAATAATAAGTCTTGACCTTGGAGTAGAGAAGAGTTGCTCTTGCCAAGAACCCATGATAACCAGAGTCCAACAACTTGAGGTGGTGCTGGAAGATGAAGCCCCAAGTAGATCTGCATATGTTCAGGAAAACTTCATCAAAAATCTTCTAAGGGAACGGTAGTCTAGTCAGATTGGCTTCCCAAATGCCAGATGCATACAGGCAATGAACCTAGCGTTGGAGTAGATTTCAGGGGCCACAAATTGGTTAACACAAGAAATGACTCTACGCTAGTAGGTGTTTCCAAGCCCAAGATACAAGCATCGAGAGAACCCATAGGACACCATGCTGGAAGTTGAGGAAGAATAATGTGCTCCCGATGAGACAAAGGATTGAGCAGGAACGTGACGCTCTCATCTCTATCATCTATGGCAACAAGGCATCTAGATCCACCGCAACCAATCAGCCTATGCCTTTTCCCAGCTAATGCTGGAAATGAGACATCAAAAAGTCGGTAATCCGTGATGGATGCGAATGTCACTACTCCAGATTCACTAATATGTTTGGATTTCAAAATCCAAGGGTTAAACGACCATGCCTTGCCTGAACGAGCACAGTTCCAACTCTTACAAACTGCTTTGAACTTGATAAAATCTCTTGCGTCACTGATCTTATTGGTGATGCTAACAACAAGATCTAGCATAAGATTTGCCTAGGAAAGACCCGTGTTTGAGGAGAGATTGTCTGGACAGTCAAAGAAGAAGGCAGAGGGAGAATAATGGAGGACTCGTAATAGAACAAGGCAGAGATTGCAGTTCCAAGACAGAGAAATGATGAGGAAGTGGAACCGGTTGGCGAATTTCCGGTGTATTGATGTTTTGTAGAAAGGACCTTCCTGTGTATGAATACTAACAACTACATCTGTATGTTCGTGTTCATCGGATCATCTTGTATAACTACTGTTTAACAGACTCGACCTTCCAATGTTTGAATCGCTTGTTTAAATACTATGGCTTGTATGTATTTGAAATGAAATTATGTATTTGAATCCGTGGAATGAAATTATGTATTTGTATCACTAATGAACCCACACCTTTAAACAAACTGTGATGTGACAAGGGAAGTATTGGAAACAACGCGATGATGTGGCACCCATGGAGAGATTGGAGGACCACTTTATGATTTTACATTACTTTGCGGGGGTCAGTTGTCAATAAGGGCAGCGCCAGATTATATTACTATCCCATTTTCTTCCCTTGTCGAGTAAGTTTCTTCTTCATTCTTGCAACCAGCGTATGCCACATCCTCTGATAGCGCGCCTGTTCCCATGGTAGCGTGCCTCTTCCTCTCCCCATGGTGCAATCATCTCCTAGAGTGACGGCGTATGCCACATCCTTTGATGAAGAGGAGAAAGCTCCATGGCTGACGGATTTGGAGCCGAGTGATTCGTTGTCTTCTCGAGCGACGATGGACACATCCTTTGATGATTCGATGTTGGTGGAACAAATTGAAATTGTCGATCAGGTGCATCTCCGACGTCGCACCATCCGCAAGTTAGCAAGAGGTGGACGTGGTCAGGGGTGCGAAAGCATCGCCACTCACCGAGGCACCACCATCCTCATGCGCGGAGCCCAAGGAGGCAGGAAGGGACAACCACCATCCTTGTTGGTCGGTGGCAGTCAATTTGTACCATCCTCGTCGAGCAGCGGCCATGGACCTTTGTCATGGTCCTCGACCGGTGGCCATGGAGCGGCGCCATCATCCGCAGGTGGCCGCAATGGAGGGACGGCCTCATCCACGGCCGGCGGCCAAGGAGGTCTGTGATCTTCCATGTGCGACGGCTGCATCAAGGCCCCGGACACACCATCGACCAAGAAGCGGAGCCTTGATTAGTGGTACTAGTAGAATAAGTAGTAGTATTAGCACTGGTAGTAGTAGTAGAAGAAGAAGAAGAAGAAGAATTAGTGGTGGAAGAAGAAGAAGAAGAATTAGTGGTGGAAGAAGAAGAAGAATTAGTGGTAGAAGAATAAGAATTAGTGGTAGAAAAAAAGAAGAGTTAGTGGTAGAAGAATAATAAGAATTAGTGGTAGTAGTTGTAGTAGTAGCAATCTATTGTCATCTTGGATGTAGATCCCTTTGCGATGTGGTTTTCTTTTGCTAGTAAGATGGGTTTAATTAAGTAGCATTATTATTGGTAATAATTTCATTCGGTCTGTTCAAAAACTAAATAATAGACTTTTCCCTTGTCGAACCTAGCATAACTGTTTTGAGACAAAGAAGGCCTATTTCTTGCACTTTCATCCGGTCAGCTCAAAAATAGAGCAACGGACTTTCCCCCTTTCTCACAAATGTTTTTTCCCTTGTGGATGCTTTACACAACTATTGTGAGACCAAGAAGGCCTATTGCTTGCACTATCATCTAGTCTATTAACAATAAGGGCAACGGACTTTCCCCCTTCCTCACTAAAGTTTTCCAACTTGTTAAAAGAAGATATCTTGGGTCACGTCAACGTACCAATCACAAATGCAACAATGTGTTTAGAACATTGATAAACATGACCGTTCTTATTAGAAAAAACACAAATGCAAACATAGGTATAGACCCACTGTCGGTACAATGCCACACTCTAAGTCTCCAATCCTAAAGCCTAGAACTTCATCAATATAAACTAGAGCATGAATTATTCCACTCTCTATTGCTTCACATTGACGATCACATGCACTTCCATAAATCTCGAACAACGGAGCCTGGAGCTTGAAATATCTTATGCGTATCGGATTTCCATCGGTGTAACTATAATTCAACACATCCAAGGCTCCTGCCAGAATCACATGAAAGCTCTTTGCCGCAATGGTTTGACCAAAGATATCCTAAAAGAACATGATGAAAGTTAAAAATTGTGATATAACTCATACAAGAATGATTAGATATGTTCCTTACCATGTCATGTAAATTGAGCTGAGAAAGTCTCTAAGTAGTCATAGTCACATTGCTTTCTCCCTCCTTGAGTGCCTTTATTCAAAAATATGAGAAGTCTGGGACAAAGTACCCATGATCCTTAAGTTGTTGTACACACGCCTCCACAATGGACTTTTCAAAAATGCTCCTAATTGGTGCTTCTTTACCCCATGCAGCAATTGATACCATCGGGATGGCCTGTCCTCCTTGAACATGTACTTGAAAAGAGATCTTTACTCTCATAAAATTTCTTGCACCAACAACCTCAGATTCCACTAAAGGAGAAGTACCACCTAGAGGTTTGACAACATCTTTGAGCCATCTAATAGGTTCGATACGCTACATTTTATGTAACTATATTTAGGAATTATTCATGTGTAGCACCAAAAAAAACAATTACAATAGCGAAAGAATATTACTATTTGTATTGATCCTTGGCTTTGATCGCCCGTGAGGGAAGTGTCGGGGATAGATCCCAAGTACCCGCAAGGAAGGAAGAAGATGGACTCCTACTAGGATTCCTATGTAATCCTACTAGGACTCATACCATGTAATCCTACTAGGACTCCTACCTTATAACCGACTAGTAATCCCACCCCCCTGGAGTATATAAAGGAGGGTAAGGGTACCTAGATTGGCAGAACCACAACAGAGTACCAAATCCTCAACACCCAAGCGCAACGCGCAATATACAACACCCCAAACTGGACGTAGGGTATTACGTTACTCTAGCGGCCCGAACATGTATAAATCTATGTCTTGTGTCCTCGCTTTTACCTCTAAGTTCCAGGTCCAGCGATCCTCCACAACCAATCTACTACCTTGGGATACATCTTGGTAGGTTGTTGGGTATAAAACACCAACAGGAAGACAGCGTGGTCAGCAGTGTGGAGGCCCAGCGGCAGGAGCCAGCGGGGAAGGGAAGGTGCCGCGGTGGCAGAGCCCACGAGGGAGGGACGAGGGCATGGCACTAGATCCGGTCTATTCAAATGCCTAACAACAAACTTTTCCCCTTGTCCAACTTTGCACAACTGTTGTGAGACCAAGAAGGCCTATTTCTACGGCTTTCTTCCGGTCAGTTCAAAAACGTAGCAACAGACTTTTCCTCTTCCTCAGTAAAGATATCTTGGGCCATGTTAACATACCAATCACAAATGCAACAATATGTGTTAGAACATAGATAAACATGACTGTTCTTATTACTAGCACCATATTCATAGGCCACATCATACATAGGCATAGATCCACTAACGGTACAAGCAGAACGACACACTTTAACGAACGAAGCACGACAAACATAGGCATACAAGTGGTGCACCAACATACTACTGCCATCATGGCAACCCCGTGGCAGCACGGAATTTAGCAAAACAACCATCTTGACGCAGATACTCTTCTAGAGCATGATGCCTCTCCCTAGTATCCCACAACTACACAGGTGAAATGGAAATTGTATGCATATGGAACAAGAGGTCAGGAACGGTCCATTGCCTGTGACCCATGTGGCAAAAAGGGAAGACCCACAAACCATGGAGATAAACACGGTTGAGCCCAGACTGCTGAAGAAAAGCCAACACAGACCATTTCAGCTCATGCGATTCATCTAGTTTGATGAGGACCGGCCACGGAGGTGGCATTTCAACAGGCAGCAGCAGAGGTAGTGGCCTGGGTCGCGGGTGAAAAGGTGGTGTCGGGGATAGATCCCTAGTACCCGTAAGGAAGGAAGAAGACAGACTCCTACTAGGAATCCTCTGTAATCCTACTAGGACTCATACTATGTAATTCTACTAGGAATCCTATCCTGTAACCAACTAGTAATCCCGCCCCCGAGTAAATAAAGGAGGGTAGGGGTCCCTAGATCAGTACGCGAAGACCTCATAGAACCACAACATAGGACCAAATCCTTAACACCAAACAACACCCAAGCGTAGGGTGCAATATACAATACCCCAAACAGGATGTAGGGTATTACGCTACTCTGGTAGCCCAAACCTGTATAAATCCTTGTCTTGTGTCCTCACTTTTACCTTCGAGTTCTAGATCCGGCGATCCCCACCAACCAATCTACTACCTCAGGATACCCCTCAATAGGTTGCCAGGTCTAAAACATTGAAATCTGGCGCGCTAGGTAGGGGTGATCGTCGAGATCATCGAGCGAGCTTGAAAGACCTCATCACCAAGATTAATCTACTCGACAACAAGCAAGTCGCCTAGTTGGAGTTCCGAGCAAACAAATCTATGTCAAGACAGAATTGATGTGCTCCGCGTTCTTATCGAAGATCGAGTCAATTTCCACCGCAGGCTGCTGCATACGGCTCGTTGATCAAGTCACGCACAGATTGAGGCAAATAATCAAGTCGCCAATGACTACTTCAACTACTCATCTCGACTAGAAAACTAGTTGAGGATGGTCTACTTCGACTACTCGTCTCGACTAGAAAAATAGTCCAGGGTGGGTTCCACGAGATCAACAACTAGTCGGAATTGACTCCGACTAGTTGGCTTCATCAACAATCGACACGGCTTTGTCGACAATCGTCCACTAATCAATCTAAGTCACTTTTTTAATTATTTTATATAATTTTTCCGGCTTGTTTTCCACATGCAGGGCAACACGCCGACTACTTATTCGTGTACGCCTCTCAACAGGAATTACCCTCCAAAGCTACACTTTGCTAATTATTCCTGGGGCATGTTCACTGACAGTCATGGGCTTGGTACACCAAATTACAGAGGCTATCACCACGGGTTTGGTGCACTGAGTTTCGTAAGCTCCACCACAGGCTTGGTACACCGAATTAGGAGGCTCTACCATGAAGTTTGGCGCACTAAGTGATGGAGGCTCGCAGCGGCTACACACTAAGGAATCACAAATCCTATGCGCGACAACACGCGCTCTTCTCAACGACTAGTTTAAGAGCAATCACGCTCTCTTTTTGTCATAATGCTGACTACTTATTTTAAATGTCTTCTCTTAGCAGTCGCCAATATCCTTGAGCAGAACACGCCTTAATTCGTGATAGCCTTGGATCTTCTATCATGCCTAAATGCTAGGACGCGAGACGGAGATCTTTGTAGCAGCAGTGCCAGTATGCGTACACGCAACAAAGATCTCACACGCAGTGGCAATGGTTAAATAGGGACTGAGAGTCTAGACATAATAGGCTAACTACTCGCAAGAAATATGGCCAAAACAAGAGCATGACACACAACATTTACATTATATTCATCACTAAATAAATTTCAGTAGTTCCAAATTCTACAAATATGCTACATAATGCATGCATTTCTTTTTTCAGGTCAAGTTTCGGTGACGACTCTCCAGGATGCTCAACATACCTATAATGGCTCCGCTAGCTCCCAGGCTCGGGGGGCTAGGTGCCAATTACTACTTGGAATATCTCTAGTGGCTCAGCTAGCTTCCAAGCTCGGGGTCTAAAGCGCCAATTACTACTCTGAATACCTCTGGTAGCTCCGCTACCTCTCAAAATTCTGGGCTAAGCGCCAATAACTACTCGACATGGATCTTATGGCTCATCTAGAGCATAAGCTCGGGGGCTAGACGTTGCAAAACTACTCGGATGATGACTTGTGTGAAGACTAAAGACCCTTGGATTGATTAATTAATCATTCCAAGGCTCGAGGGCTGATAAGCTACACCTAATAGTTGATTTTTTCAATATGAAAGAAGAATATTCAAGATTTTATTGACCCTCATCCAGATTCTTCAATTCAACCTAAGGCTCGAGGGCTACTCTATATGAAGTGCGACTTCGGTCGCCCTCCATATCACATTCCAAGGATGAAGATTTCAAAATCAAGACAACCAAGGGCTTGAGCACACCATAGCCTCATAGTAGTTTTGAGGAACTTTGAAGATTCAGCTAGACAAAGGACTCGAAGAGCACCAAAACTACTCGGCGAGGATTTGAAAAGTACTCAAGGCTGCTACATTCGATTATGAAGCGCTCGGGGGCTTATCGGGGATAGATTCCAAGTACCCACAAGGAAGGAAGAAGACAAACTCCTACTAGGATTCCTCTATAATCCTACTAGGACTCCTACCTTGTAACCGATAGTAATCCCGCCCCCTTGAGTATGTAAAAGAGGGCATGGGTCCCTAGATTGGTAGGTGAAGACCTCATAGAACCACAATAGAGGACCAAATCTTCAACACCAAACAACACCCAAGCGCAGGGTGCAATATACAACACCCAAAATAGGATGTAGGGTATTACGCTACTCTAGCAGCCCAAACCTGTATAAATTCATGTCTTGTGTCCAATCTTTTACCATCGAGTTCCAGGTTCAACGACCCCCCACAAACCAATCTACTACCTCGGGATACCCCTCGGTAGGTTGCCGGGTATTAAACACTGATAGGTGGTGCCATGAGGTTCAGCTGATCCTGAGGTGCCATTTCCAACGGATGAGTCGGAGGTGCCATGCGAACAGGGTGCTATTTAGGTGTCGTTGCTAGTGGTTGAAGCCGAGGTGCCATCAGAGTCGGCTGCTGCTGAGGTGCCATGCGGGCGGGCTGCTCCCAGTTCTATGACTCCTCCAAGTTCCATGCTGCGTCTCTTCCATGTCCAACCATTCTCCACTACTTACACAAACAAAGCACAAAGGCACCATAGTACAATACTAACCATATCAATACCATGCATATAGTAAATGAGATAGATAAGAAACTGACACCGCGTATCTCCAATAAAACAATGCAATTGATTAGTCAAGGCGCTGCCTTGCAAGAAAGTTGTGCACCTACCTATTTATTGAGCACTACGGCCGGCACACGAGCTCAGTATGGTAGGCCAAAGTTGCAATGAAAAATATGAGATGGTCACAATATATTTAGCCCTAAGCCTACCACAAATGTAGGTAGAAATCTTCAGTTTTGCACGTCGGTTACATGTATGCACGACGGGTGTCACGGGATAAGCTCGACGTGTGCAGGTGTACATTTTACTGGACTGTCCAGCATACAACACAAGACTTTCATATGAAACAATTCATGTGAGATTATGAGTCATAGGTTCCCTTTTAAATGTGAGTTAAATGTAAGAAAGATGTTGCCACCGTTCATCTGGAGAAATATAATAATTGTTGTCATGTTGCACAAATCGATAAGGTCGGATAGTCCTTACATTGTCAGACACATGGTGCAGGATGTCATGACTAGTTCAACTTATCTGTGGTGCATGGCTGAAAAGGTCTGCAAAGGGCATGGATTCGCACTGGATGATTCTCGCATGCTATCAGAGCCTGAAAAACGTGAACTAGTCGATGCGACTAGGCCTAAGTTGATGTAGATTGGATGAAATACGGCCAAAGGGTAGGAATCAAGACTAGTAACGAGCGTTCATGATTGCCACTATAGGGATGTATCGATTAAAGACTGGTAATGGACGTTCATGAATGGTCATTTTGGAATGACACACTCCAACCTATAAGAGGTAGTGTATGCACAAGTTGATCATTGTCATTTGTAGTTATGGCCTTACACACTACCATGTTCCCTGTGTCGCAAGTTGACTTCTCAGTCTCAAGCGCGGAAGCAAAAGCAGAAGGAACTATTGAGCAGTATAAGGAATCCAGTACATTCATGATCGGAGGCTGTCAATGGAGGATACGTTGCTACCCTATGGGTATTCATGATCCGTGGTACCCACCAGCAGGACCAGAAGGAATTTCCGTCATCCTCGTTCTGATGAACAACATGCAAAAGGTAGGTGTCTCATTGCTATGAATAGACATGCTCACATATACGCTCCAATGGTCAACCCAGTGAATGCTTCCACGTAGGTACGAGTCTTGTTTTGTGCGGTGGCTGGAGACGCAACTGATTATGATGATACGTTTTGAGTTCAAGATTTAAAACAATTTGTATTCATAAATGGAATTTAGAACATGGCTTTAACTGCCTCGTGGGGCACCATGAGAGTGAGCATGTGTGGGACCATTCCGGTTGTGTAAACATATCCTGCACTATTACAGTACTAGAGGATGACTGCATCGAAGTTTCACCTCCATCAGTAGGCAGAAGCATATGCACAACAATTGCAGCCCAAGCTCCTGTGGACATCGTCTTTGACATAGGCGGCCGGGTGATTCGAGCAAGACGGGCTGATGTGGCAGCACTATCTCATGTGATGGAGGCATTGCTCTATGGCAGCGGAGTGGAGTCAAAGTCAGAAACTGTTTCTATTAAAGACACTAACCCTGTTGGCTTCTCACTGCTAATCAAATACGTGTGCGAAGGATCACTCCCAGAGGAGGCTGATTTATGGGACACCCTTATCAATGCCTGGCTCGTGTTACTCTCACTCGCTGACATGTATTGTGTCGAACGGTTGAAGCTGCATTGTGCGTCAAAGATGTGGGATATGGCGTGTGAGAAAATCATGACCACATTTCTACAATGGGCATTTGAGACAAACTGTGCCCAATTGTAGGAGAAGTGCATGTCTCTCATAGCGCTAATCTCGCCGGACAAAATTCTCATAGAGGATTTTGTGTTCGTGTGTTACCACCATCCTTAAGTTATCAAGAGGATCCACGTAGAGATTAGGAGGCCGCCGCTAAAGAACGTCGAGTAGAGATTAGGAGGCTGCCGCTAGGATCCGCTGTAGTTTTAATGTATTATTTAAGTATATTTTATCATGTAAATAGTCAAAACGGTACATTAATTTGTTGCACTGAAGTACATTTATAATGCAATAGTTGGATCATCCTGCAGACATGAGTCTGCCAAGGAGGATAATCTATGGAGTGCTCATTAATGCCTTGATGCCATGGACTATCCCATACTCCCTTCTGGAACAACTCATCTACGTTAGGTCACTGACGCTTGGGTCCAAGTCCCAAGCGGTCCAATGTGCCAGTAACCAAGGTCTCATGAAGGTTTCCAAAGAGTTTCGTCCCCCGCTACCGATCACAAAGGCGGGATCTAAAATTTTGAATTCCCCAGTCCTCCCCCGTTATATATAAGTAAAAGAGGGGAGTCAAGCCTCCCAAATCCCACCTGGTAATTCCAAAATCACTCCTCTCTCCTCTTCCCGCCGAATAGCCCTATTAATCTACGGCGACAGCAGCAAACGCGACCTCGGCAGCACTGTCAAGCTAGACTGGCGGCGGGCTACCTCGGCTATGAGTGGCAGGCTTCCTCAGTGAAGGGATTGAAGCTGCGAGATGGTTCAAGCCGTCGCTCCGTTGGCTTCCCCGAGGCTGCCACTAGGGGCTGCCGTGCTCGACTACGTGCGAAGAAGACCGAGGAAGTGGCGCATGCTCGGGCTGCTCCATCGAGGCGGCATTCGGCACCTCCTTCTCTTCATGTTCATCAGGTCAGCGGTGAAGGACTACGAGGAAGGCTACTAGCGTAAAACAAAATTTTTCTACAGTGTAAACCAGGAATACTGTTGTTTATAGATCATGGGATTGCCACTAGACGCGCAGATGCGGAAGTCGATGAAGCGTGTCGGGGCAGTGTAGTCAACCACCTCCACGTCAAGCGTACAGCTCCTCGTGCAGCGGTCATCCAAGTGCTGCAGATGCAACACCTCCAAGGTATCCACACGTGCGGGGAGGAAGCATCACAAACCAGACTGCTAGATCCATGAGTGTAACAAGGCGAGGGCGTGGGAGGTGCGGCGGATGCTCGACGAAAAGGATTAACCTTGAGGCACCCCCACCCCTCAATATATATAGGGTCCCTGACGGGCCTCTAGATCCAAGGCCCATTAGTACTCCTAAACCTGGTCCATTTTGGATCATATCCTCATTGGGCTTCTAGCCCTTTAAGTGTGTGACCCTATAGGTTCATATACGTATAGACATGACGCGAGTACTCCTACTCAGCCACTAGTTAGTAGCGGCCTCTAGCAAGACATGCCAACTCCTATATGCACACGAAGATAATATCAGACGAACCATCATAACATCACGTTCATGCTATTCCCTTTGCCTCACAATATTTGATCTAGCTCCAAGCCGACCTCTCTTTCTTGATCCTGTGATTCGAAATCCCTTTCTAGGTTAACTCTTAACCTCACGCAGCACCGCCATGCATTTCCGGATCCGATCACTCGAGGGGCCTAGAGATATCTCTCAAAAGTAGAGAGGGGCAAATTCCATCTTGACTGACCATGCCTCACAGCATGCTTCTTAACAAACCCGAAAGCTACCTTTATAACTACCCAGTTATGGAGTAGCATTTGACAGCCCCTAGGAAGGTCGATTCACATCTTGAGTGCGTGCGACAATCTCAGGTCTAAGGACAAAGTGTACACGTTGTGTAAAGAGAGAACTATGTAACTATGTGTCGTGTTGGGTTAGTCCCAGCACATGTCTCTACACGTGTCCACATTATTAGTTTTACATCTCCATGTCCATGACTTGTGAAACATAGTCATCAACTAATACATGTACTAGTCTAATATTCATGTGTGTCCTCACATGAACTCCGACTAGGGACAACTTTAGAATAACCATACAAGTAAAATAGTTTCACATACAATTCACATAATTACCGATCAATTCAAGTAGCCTTTAATGGATATTCAAAGAACACAATATAAATCATGGATACAATGGAATATTATCATTTCTATGATTGCCACTAGGGCATATCTCCAACTAGCGATCTCCTCCCCGTATTGCTAAATTCAATTATTTGATTGCTTCCCATGCTCTTTGGCTTTCAATATTGTAGTTGCATGCTTTGGTGAATGTGGATCTGTTGTACCTTATTGCGAAAGTTGGTGAAAAATTAAATCCCCTTTACCTTTCACCTTTTTCAATAATTATTTTTGTGCCAAGTCAAATTATTTATCTGGTTTGTAGAACTTAATAGATAAAATTTTTAGATTGCTTCCCCATACATTTTGGCTTTCACTATTGTAGTTAGATTGGGGAATGTGGATCTGCTATACCGTATTGGTAGAGTTGGTGACAAATTACTGCTCCGGTAGATACTCTTTATCTTTCACCTTTTCTAATAATTATTTTTGTAGAACTTAATAGATGAAACTGTTTCAGTTTGCAGATGATCTCAACCATTGCCACATGTTTTATGCTTGGTTATTTGTCCATTCTTAATTTATACTTAAACAAATGCATCAACTAAAGTTTGACTATATCCTGTTTCAGCTGGCCAAAGTGTTTCAGCTGGCCAAACGGTCAACAGTTGTAGTCGCTCCTGTTCAGTCCAGCTCCAGGGTAACAAACTAAACATATGATGATTATTGACATTCCTTATTTTCTTAGTTTAAATCAATTACAAGGTCACAATCTGATTTTGGATCCATTGTTCTCAAATCAATGCTGCTTCTTGCTAAAAAAGCCCCAACGAGGCAGCGGAGTACTCAAGAAGCTCTACCAAATTCTTATGCAGCAATGTTGATGGGGAGCAAGTTGACGCCCACAAACAAGATGTGGTACAACTTCGACAACAGTTTGTTGATCATCAGCAAGAGTTTGCAACCTTGAAGAAGAAGATAAAAGAATAAGTATCAACTCTCAAATTGCAGTAAGCCGAGATTGAGACTTTAAAGAAGGTAACACAAGATAGTGAAGCACTCCTTCGTGGACTGCTAACCTATACAAGAGGTTAAGATCAATGCTCTACTTTGTCTCTTGAGATTATGACCTAGATGCAGCTTTGTTAAACTCTGTTCTTTGTGAGATAGTTATCTTATAATAGTTTGTGATATGTGATGAACAATATGGTAGTGGTTGTCTCGATGGGGAACAATAATTTATTTTCTTATATACATAAATATGTGTGTTCTGTTTATTATTTTGCCAACTAGATCGGAATTGAAATGAAAGGCCTGATTGGTTTTGCCTTAAGTAGGCTTAGCCCACATATAATTAGGCTAAAAGTCAATTTCATTCATAAATTGAGACTAAAAGGGCCGCAAACAATTTGCATAATTTTTGGACTCGACCCAACAGAAATGTGCTTACCGAAATTAATTTTGGGCTATCTGAACAACATTGGCATGTGGGAACAAATTTAGGCTCTATTCAATAACAAATGGGCCTACCGGAATCAATTTTGGGCTATCCGAACAACATTAGCATGTTGGAACAATTTTGGGCTTGAGCCAACAATAAATGGGCCAAATTCATTTTATGACGAAACAATTTGTCATAATTGTCATACCACATCAGATGCTATATTAGGAACCAGTTTTAGTGACGATTCGTAGGCATCATAATCTTAGTGACGCATCGAAATAAGGAATGTCATTGGTCGCGGTTTATGATGCTCGACTAATGATAAAGGGTTTTTGTCACTCCCGCGTCTTAAATCACAGGTTTATAATGAAAAAATGTGTTTATGATAATTTTTGGTTCGTCGAAGATTTCTTGTAGTGATAACTGAACCGCTCTCACTTTGCTTTGTCCGTGGTTTTGGGATTTAAAAGCAACTGCTGATTGAAGCCGCGCGAGGCATCGATGTTGCTTATGGTTGTGGCATTGAATGGACCGCTCTCACTTTGCTGTGTCTGTGGTTTTGGGATAAAGCAACTGCTAATGAAAGCCGCGCGAGGCATCGATGTTGCTTTTTATGGTTGTGGCATTGAATGGAACGATGTGGCATCTTTAACATACAAGAGTGTCGCATGCTTTGGGCTTTGCAGCTGGCCTGTCAACTTGGCTCTCGGTCGATCCTTATCCTGCTTAGAAATTAAAGAATGAAGCCGGCCTGTCAAAACAGAGGTTTCTGGTGGATGTTACGGAGAAAACAAAGACATTATTAGCAAAAAGTTGAACCGGAGGCATAGTTGTTTTAAATTTAATTACATTATGAAAAAATGATCAAAAATATCTTTTTTGAAGTACACACTTAATGCTCCGAACAATCACCTCGCTAAACATCGTCTAAGCAATTCTATAACCAAAATGCACGCCAAGTAATTAACCTTGCTATGTAAAAAGAAGTTGCCCCACCACGGTTCCCATTTTTCAGCCAATTGCTAAAGAAAGAAAGGAGGATCGGAGTTGGAAAAAAGAAGACAATGGCACATTTAGCCAGATCGACGGCCCCCGGCGCCTTGTGAAAAAAGTGAAGAGAGGCAAAGTAAAGAGTTGCGTACGTATGGCGTTATCCTGTCCATATGTGTGTTGCCTTTGTCAAAATTTGGCTAGTTCATTAGCAAGGTTTTCTTTGGCTAAATTTAGCGCCAGGAATAGCAGTGCGCATCTAAAATACTGGGCCAACGCAACGGTTGGCACCCCCACCCCCGTGCGAGGTTACCCACACTCATTACTCTCAGCACCACGCAACATTTGGTGTTTTCATCCATCTCACACTAGCTAGGGCTAGTAGAGCTTGCCGCCGCCTGAGGTGGAGGGAAGAGAGATGATTCCCGCCGCCGCGCTACCACCAGGTGAGGACGAGAAAGAGATCGCCCTGCTGCTCAAGGATGCCCTGGAGCTATTGGACGAGAATGAAGAGATGGCGGGGCGCGCCACTCCCATTGAGGCACATGGCATGTTCAAGTCTGCATTGGAGAAGATGAAGCCCCTCCCGAAGAGGATCGATGAGATCCTCAAGGCCGGTGGCCCTGGCTGGCACGCCACCAGGCCCACCACTAAATTCGAACGGCGTTTCCTGGCCATCATCCAGAAGGAGATAGACACCTTTGTCAAATCCTTGACATCGTCCCTGCCACAACGGGAGTATCATCAGTTTCACTGTCTGCGAGCCTTGAATAGCCTGGCCGGGGACATCGATAACTTCCTCGGTCAGTACAAGCAAGGTGACCCCCTACCTCGCGTGCTGCTTCGGAGCGCTGCGCGGTGCTGCTGCAGGGCTAAGCTGCCAAGGTTTGCGCCGGAGCAACTCATATCTACGCCGCGAAGGTTTGCGCCGGAGGAACTCATATCTAAGCCGCGAAGGTTTGCGCTGGAGATACTCAGATCTATGATGATAGAGCTCTACCACGCCGCAGAAGATCCCTGCCGGCATACCACACAGCTCGGGATTTCTGGCTCCTCCAGCATAGCCGAGAAACCCCACGACGCCACCAAGGCAGGGGACAAGCTGCTTGTGGGCATCGAGCGCCCGGTCAGGAAGCTGCTGAGATGGCTAACGACCAGCAGGGACCAGAGCCTAGGAATCATGTCCATAGTTGGACCGGCCGGAGTGGGTAAGACCACTCTTGCAATGGAGGTTGGCCACCGACTTGGTGGTTACCAAACTAAAGGGCACTACAGTTTCGAGAAGCGCACCTCAGGGGAGGTGTCCAGGTCTGAAATCGTGTCATTCCTCTCCAGCATTTACCGGCAGATCACAAACGATTCGACAACAATGCCAAAGGAAAGTATGGAAGTAGAGCCTCTAGCTCTCTTGATCCGGAAACACCTGCAAAATAAGAGGTACCGAGTAATTCAGTATATCTAAATTCATAGTACAGTATGCACATGAGAATATCTATACCACTACTAGGCATGTTTTAATTAGTAGGAACAACTAGTCCACAAACCCGTGCCAGAAAGTTAGCTAGGGGGCTAGACATGCACCTTTTAATATACAGTGCCAACAGTTGAGCTACATATTGTTAAATTTCATTAGGTTATTATGTTTGTTGTGCCTGTAACATTTCCTGAAATATATGGAAAATTTAAAATATTTGAAAATTCATACATCACAGATGCTGTTCTACAAAATTATATTATCATCTCAGGATATAACAGAAATTTATCATGCGGTTCATTGACGTGTAGGATCGCTATAATTGACGCATGGTTCATAAAAAGCTAAGCATATGCATAGCATTTCAGATCTTGGAATCACATTATGAGCATTCATCATAAACTTCTATGTGCAAAAGCAAACAATAGCTTTTTATACGCATGCTGCTTCGAACTATGTAACACATTAGTGTAAATCCTGAACTGTGGCTGGTAGCAATAAATTTCACAGAACCTAAAATGATCTATGATAGGCCAATGCCTCTAGCATGAAAACTTATTTTATCGAACACGTATAAGAGCTGCGTATCATAATATTAATAGAAGAGAGAGAGAGTTGCGTAGGGACTCACACAAACAAACACTCAAAGACACCCATGAGCGCGCGCACACACGTACACACGCACGCACGTGCGCGCACGCACACACCAGCCGCACTAAACTTTAACAATCACCTTAAGGAGGGGACAACCCGACCAAAAAGGACAAACGAGAAATTAACCAACTCCCCTAGCAGTGAGCAAGGTTAAACTTTTCGCTCAAAACACCAAACCTCAGCTTCCTCTCTAGCTAGGGCCAAGGCTGTAGAAATATTGGAGGCTGCTCCATTAAAGGCACAATCATTTCGGTGCCGCCAAATAATCCATGCCCCCTGATGGGAGAATCTAGCCCTTTCCTGATTTCTTTGTCAACTGAGTCTTCCACCCTTTCCACACCAATCCTCTAGCATGAAAACATTATTGAGTTATTACGTCATCAGAGAAGGAAAAGTCGACCAGATGGTTGCACAAAATTAACCAAGTATGCATTTGGTCCGATTCAAATATATCATCCAGGACACCCCCGGCCCATAAGGAATGAATATTATCCATAGTCTACAACTGGAAGCATTATTTGTGAGTTGTGATAATTAGAACGCAATTATCTAGAAAGGAAAAATATAAGAATATAGTGCATTTTGAATGTGCATCCTTACTTTCTTTGGAATGCCTTCCTCTCCTTAAAATGTCACCAGCAGAGTGACACATGATTGCATCATTGAGATTTTCTGTAAATTGACACACCTGTTGCTAAATCTGAAATGCAACATAAAAAAAAGGAGAACACAATTGAACTCATTCACATATTTCGAGATTAATATTGTTAGCAAATAATGCAAAAACAAGATCGAATACAAGACATTTACGTGGAAAACCCTTAAGGGAAAAAATCACGGGCGCCAATCGGCGATCTTCACTATAATGAGAGAGTTACAATGCAAGAAATATAATGAGTTATCTTTCTCTTCCCGTACGGCTTACAAGTGGACTAAACTGACTGCAGTCAAATATGGAAATAAATCCGCTAATCACACAACCCGAACCATGAATCCTCCAGGCGTCCCCACAAGACACACGTTGTAATTCGGATCATATCCAACAAATATACAGGGCAGCCAGAAACAAAACTGCTAGAAGCCAGTAGTATATTAGCAAGAGAAGAGAAACATAAAAAACTCACGGATTAGGGGATAACTCTCAAAAAGTGTCAAAGCCTTTTACTGTATGTCGTCCATTTCAATTATTGCTTCATGGATTGGAAGGATGCACCAGCTTTGACTTTATCTCTAGAGTTTTTGTACCAGCGTCCGCAGAATAAACCAATTACTATGAGAAGATACAATTATTCTCAGATCTGCTTATGAAATTAGAACATGTCACAGTTTCGACAGTATATCCTATTGAATAATTAATTACAAGGAAACTTTGGAAGTATCATAAGGAAACTTTAGGAGTACAATTGACATAATGCACCGGTGCGCTTTGCACTGGCATTTATGAGCCGATACGAATGATGTGTTTTACAGTAGTAGCACAACCTAAACCATTTTAAAACTACATTTCATTGGTCCAGTTTGCGCTAACAATCAACTGTTGAGGTAACCTTATACCACCTGTTTAGCAATATTTCATTGGTCCACATTGCAGGCAGACACCCCGATTTAAAAGGGTCATTAAGGTTGCTTCATCCTTCGTCAAATATAGCACTACTATGAATTCTCAAAGTTTTACTAAAGCTTTAACTGTCCACTATCTACAATTTCGAGTTAGAGCCTTTTGAATTTGAGGTTTCTATAGTGGAGGAAACATGCTCTTAACGTGACTTAAAGTTTATGACACCAAAACAGAACAATCGAACTAAATAATTCAGAACTAGAGTTATGTCCAACCATGTACTCTACTACATGCTATGGAAATAATGATAAAAACTCTAAAACCTTTTTAGTTATTTGAAGAACTGGTTTGGCTTATTACAAGGTCGTTGAAAACCCAACAGATCTATTACTGAAAAGTGATATGTCCCAAACTCTGGCAAAAATTACGAACTAGGACTTCGCAGAAAGATGTGTGGAAAGGAAATAATATTTCAACCTCTGTCCTGGACAAAAACAGACATGAACAGAAACCACCATATTTGTCAGTTCTCCGTAGACTAATTTCGAGATTAACTCAAATCCCGTCCACTAATATATCCTCCAAACCCGGCTAAATGAAAAATGACCAGAAGCAGTTCTTGACCCCTCCACTAAGAGCAAAGTGGAAAAATTAGATCTAGGGTTTGGAGGATCCATCAACAGCCTAGGGTTTGTGCTGTCCTTCCCTCTCCTTTCTCTATTCCTTCTATCGCCTTGCTCGCTTCTCTAGCTTTTCAGCAGCAGCAACAGCAGCAGATCGGTAGGGCAGCAGCAGTGGGACTAGGGCAGCCAGGGGACGATGGACACATGGGAAAAGAAAACGAAGCAGATGGAAATGGAGGGGAAAAAGATGAGAGGCGCATGTGTATTTGAAAAGTAAACCAAACGTTAGAGACTCGTCACATACTTCTTGTCCAGTGTTCACACCAATCATACGAATAGTAAACTGGATTCATCTCGGGCTCTATGCGAGTACGAACTGGTTGAGCTTGCTTTTTTTTTCTGCGAAAAAAATTATTGAGCTTCCAATTTTAGATTCTACATGAGATACAATAATACAGTTGGGAATCTAATTTTTTTTTATGTTCCTTGCTAGGTACTTCATTTTGATTGATGATATATGGCATGCTTCAGTTTGGAATGCAATCAAGCATGTGTTTCCGAATAGTGACAACCGTGGTCGTATATTGGTTACAACACGCGTCGGAAGTGTTGGCCGAAGTTGTTGCTGCAATCCCAATAGTCTCGTGTACGAGATGAAGCCTTTGAATGAGTCAGATTCAAGAGAGCTGCTTATCACAAGAGGTATTATTGGTTCTTCAGTGGAACTTGCTAACCCGTCGGACAACCTGTCGCGGATACTTGGGCTGATCCTGAGGAGCTGCGAAGGTATACCCCTATTCATAACTGGTTACGCTGACTGGTTGCAAGGAATGCCACACATAGATTATTTCTTTGAGGAAGACCTCAAGCAACTGGAATTGGTGTGGGTGGCCGCCACTGCTGAAGCAGTTTGAGCCGGCACTATCCCGTACTTACATGGATCTTCCTGCTGAGCTTAAGCTATTGTTACAGTACATGGTCATGCTTCCACGGGGACACATGTTCGAGAAGGATTGGCTTGTCATGAAATGGATGAACGAAGGGCTCACCCACACGCCGTACCCGGGGGACATAATAAGGGGTGAGTTCATGATGCTACAAATGTGGTTCAGAAGAAAGAGAGAAGCAGAGGTGTATTTCTCCGAGCTGGTGGATAGGAACATCATTACCCGGGCTGCACCAAACTGGCAGCACAATCTTGATGAAGCTGAGCCCTGCCAGTGGAAGGTCAACCACTGCATGCTGCAATTCCTTGCCTCCATATCATCTAGGACGCATTTTGTTGTCACTGGAGCCGTTCTTGGTGGATCCTTATGGGGCGCTGAGGAGGATGCGCCACTCCTTGATTTCGATATCGCACGAAGGGACTACAGTACAAATGCCGAGCGGGGCATCGAATTTATTATGCCTGATGTGCGGTGCATCGGATTAAGTTTTGAAAACGAGTTAATACGTAGTAGAGGGGATGAAGTAGAGACCGAAGAAATGGCTAAGAAGAAACAGGAGGAAATCGCTCAGAAAAAACGAGGCACTAAAGACATGGTCATCACTAGACCACCACTGATAGCGTACCCTGCTCCTGAGAATTGGATCCCACGGCGGCTAGCTCTCCACGGCCGTGTGACAACGGATGCGCTGCGGAGATATGATTGGTCTACAATTCGGTCTCTAGCTGTGTCGGGTGAACAGCAAATAAACCTTCTTGATTGCTTCACCTATTTGGTGGTGTTGGATCTGGAACAATGGGATGATCTCAAGGATGAGGACATATTGCAGATATGTAATAGTAAGATGTATGCATTGAGGCATCTAAGCATCAGAAACACTCAGGTTAGCAAGCTCCCACCGCAAATCAAGGAGCTTTACAGCTTAATGACATTGGATGTCAGTCACATACATATAAATGAGCTCCCGTCAGAAGTGTTTCAGCTACAATTTCTCATCAAACTGGACCTAACAAGCACAAAGATAGGGAAGGTACCAAAGCTCATTGCGGGGCTACAAAATTTACAATACCTTCTCATTGGTGGTGACGGAATAGCAGCAATGCTAACTGCGGGGATCCGGCTTCCTGACAAGATAGTGAAGCTAGCAACTGTCAATTTAAGCGATTGTTCTATGGGCTTTGTCAAGGCTCTGTGGACTATGCGTTTCTTGAGTGTGCTTGCAATAACATGTTCCTCTTACCAGTGCACTGACAAAGTCTACCAGGAAGCTTTGCTGTCATTGATAGAGACACTGTGGCTGCTTAAGTCTTTGACTATACATTGCCAACTCGGTTGTTCCATGGAATTTTTGGATTTAATAACTGATCCACCGAAGAAGCTTGAAAAACTTAAGGTGGAAACCGGTAGATTTGTCAGTGTTCCCCAGTGGATCGATGGGCTCCAGCAACTGGCTTTCCTGCAAATCACAGTCTGCAAGCTAGAACCAGGTAATCTGGAGATCCTCTGGTGCTTGCCAAAATTGAAAAGCCTTGTACTAGGATTGGAGTTCATTCCCAGAGAACAGATAGCGTTTGAATGTGAGGGCTTCCACGAGCTTATGGAATTTTCCGTGGACTGCCCAGTTCCATGGCTGACTTTCAGACATGGAGCTATGCCAAAGCTCACCTATCTTCAACTGAAGTTTTGCTCCGGCCCAGGCAGGGGATATAATGTTCCGTCTGGTATATGCAACCTCCGAATGATCACTGAGGTAGTCCTCTGTTACAACGAAAAATGGTGCGCCAACAGCTCTAGCGTCAAGAGGACTGTTGAAGCGGTAAAAAAGGAGGTCGCCAAGCATCATAACCCGATCAACCTCGTCATCAATGGAACCAGACATGATGTTCCAGAATTTAATGAGTTGGAGATGCCAAGTGACTAAAGTCTGAGGTGAAGCCCAAGATCAAGCCCGGCTGCCCTACAAGGTTAAAGCTTGTTTGTACCCACAAAATTACTTACCATTCCTTTCTACCTGCCGTTACATGCTTCATGCTTGTTGCAGCTGGGGATGGATGGTGGTTTCTGTCCGCCTCTCTTCCTTAGAAACAAGCTGCAGGTTTGCAACCGATCTTCCGAGGTGGTATATCGTTTGCTTCCACCGGGGCGACCTTCCGCGTTGCTCGCGCGGGACCTTCTGTGCCTGATGTTTGTGTTTTGATTATGTACCATGTTTCCGTTTGGTGATGCTGTGTTGCTCTGTTTGTTGCTCTTTCAGACTTGCGGTAATGTCTGTGCAGTGTCTGGGCATATATGATTGGTGGTGTATGAGACATTCAGACTACAAGTACGCTACTGTACCGTGTGATCTGTATAAATCTGTCATATATTGAGTGGCATCTGTGCTTGCGTCTACTGATCTGAAGATGCTGTCCCCAGATGCGAATGGTCTGGTCATATTCAATCATGTTTATTCGATCGGTCGATCCTTGAAGGCTACAAAAACAGCTGCTGCTACCAAGTGTCATATATCCTTGAAGTCTTGGTGAAACTAGAGAAATGGCAACTACGATGGCATCTAGACTTCATCTACGATGACATGGATGCTGCCCCTACCAAGTGTGCAAAATTTTGGTCGAAATTTATTGTTAGCCTGAAAAATAATACTACTGATTGGGATATCATTTTTGTTTGTATGTAATGTACCAATAGTTGGACTTATCTTCATTTCCGGTTACGGCCAAAGGAACTCCGAAATACAAATGAGGAGAGATATTCCTAGTTTTTTCTCACTAAGAACATGTGGATATCTTCACATATTACTTATTTACTAGAGTGCAGATGATAATCATGTCAGTTCACACATACAAATTCAGAAGAGCACGTACGAAACAACTGTTCATTTAATTCAAATATATAAATAGCGGTGACACGGTGTCGATTTTGAATCTTGACAAAACGTATAAAACTGATAAGTACAAAATAAAATTACTTGACTATAGATGAAACGTGCAAAACATTACATGTGCTTAAGTTGTAGGTGCATCATTCTCCCAGGCTTAATTAAGCAAAGCAACATCATCCGGTGCAGGACTAAGTCCTCCCCTGAAGTTTCCTCTCTCCTGCCCATTCTGTGCAGATTGTCCAACTATACCCCTAAGGTGGTGTTCCACTTGTTTCATATCTAGGCGTTCTTCTGGATTAGGCCTCAGGCACTCCACAGCGACTCCACTTACCATCTCCAAGATCATAATGTCGTCCTCACATGTGACATCATTATCAAAGAAGAACCTTGCTCTATTGTCTTGACAAGCACCAACAAAGTTTTCAATGTAGCTCCTCTTCTCATCATACGTTGCAGCCCGCCTTGTAACAAGCTCTATAAGAACAATTCCGAAGCTATACACATCACTCTTCTGTGTGACGATCCCTTGTTCCATGTATATCGGATCTATGTAACTCATGTCCCCAATGACACGCTCTGTCATCTCCGCCTTTCCTCGTGCCAGCAGACTTGAGGTCCCAAAGTCTGAAACTTTTGGGTTGAATTCTTCGTCAAGAAGAATATTAGCAGACTTAACATCACCATGACGGATGGTACTCTCCCCAGCAGAATGCATGTATGTTAGACCTTCAGCTGACCCAATAGCAATCTTCAGACGTGTATCAACTGGAATGCTCTCTCTTCTTTTAAAGAGAAAATCATACAGACTTCCCCTTGCTACAAACTCGTAAACCAGCATGGGGACATCTAGCTCTAAACAACAACCTAAGAGCCTGACAATGTTCTTGTGTCTCATTTCAGATTGGATTATAACCTCATCAGTGAACTCCTTTTTCCTCTCCTCATCAACTTTGATTGACTTCTTTATAGCTACTGGCTGTTCGTTCTTGAGAGTTCCCATGTAAACCTTACCAAAGGCACCCTCTCCAATGGAATTTTTGTAGTTATTTGTTATTTGTTTAAGGTGTTTCCTGGTGTAAATCCTTATATTCTTTACACCTTCTAGTAATGGACCACCATTTTGTTCATAGAACCTTTTGAGCTTTAGGATCTGATTTACCATAAACACGAGTACAGAGACAACAACCAAGGCAGAGAGACCTGCGGAAGTATAAAGCAATGAGTCTTTTAGTTTTCAAACCCTGTAAACATTTCAAAATGTTTCTTCAAGGTATACAAGATTTCTTTCAGATAACAAAAGGATTATATTGTTTTGCTGTGCTATTTCTTTGTGACCACGCATAAATAGCACAACAACTACACCAACTAGAAGTAATATATATTAACTGTGCACATAATAAGTAAACTAAGTTTCAAAGTAAGAGGTTAGCACTCTAAAGTTGTCCTAATTAAGTCAAACTATTTTTATTTATGATCAGGTTTCTATAAGAGAATATCAACATCCATGATAGTAAATTAGTATATTAGATTCATCATGAACTACTGTTTCTTAATCTTACTTGTATGGTATCCTAGATGTTTGTTTTTTTTGACGGAATTAGTAGGGAAGCTCCTACCTATTTTTTTTTATATATAAAGGAAAATATTTACAAGCAAGTGTTACATAGGCTGTAAGCCTAAAAGGAAAAGGACCGGCCAAAGTTAGGGACTGATGTTTGTTTTTCTTATAAAAGTGTATTCCAAGTTACACTTGGAAACAACTCTATTAGAATGCTGTCTTTTTTCAGACAGAGTGAGTACAATAAATTACCTGGTGGAAATAAAAAAACAATGAATGCAGAGATCAACCAATGGCTAGCAATATGAGTCATGTCATACTCACGTTACAATAATTCTTTGTTTATGGAGGCCCATCAGCTAGCTACAAGGGTGAACTATTTTTATGGCCCACTTAAGACTTTGTGGACTGACTGAGTCACCCGAGACTCATGATCGCCTCTATGTTTCCCTCTTCATCTCCTTCCCTCTTTATCTCTTTTCCTCCACCAGGACCACGCTAGGTCGCGAGGAGGATAAAATCCAGGCCAGCCTGAGCTCTTGCTGGAGTGTGGGGCTACAACGTGCGTGGATGTGCTCCACTCCAACCAGCACCTCCATCCCTCCTCACTGGCCCAACCCTCGCGCGGTGCGCCTCCCTCGATCGAACCTTCCCTGATCTGCCCCTCCTCCACCAGCACCTCTACCAGGCCTCCACCAGGTTGCAATGTATTTTTTTGTTTGATTGTTTTGTCATAAAATTAGTTTGGTTTTGTAGTTTACCGAGGCTTGCAATCGGTGCATCGAAGCTTGCATGCTCTTGTTTTGTTTATTTGTTTGATCTCCCAATTCAAGGTTATGTTGTTGTTGTTTGATTTCGCAATTTCCAAGGTATGTCGTGTTGCTGCTGGGGCATTCGGATAAGCAGCAAATAGGACTAGCATTCAATGGGTCAGTTTGGTGTTGGGGAATTTCTACAGCAGTAATAGTGCTCAGTACCAAAATCCAAATGAGACAATGAGAGATGCAGGGATGATTGCCCTATTTTTTAGTCCTGAAAAAAGTGAATATGCAATGTTACTGAGAGTCTCGTAGAAATAGTTGGATACTTTTTTCGTATACTGTCCATTAAGAACAATGACTACTATGCTATTGTAGGACAGGTTAGTGATAAGTTCGCAGACCTATTGCTTAAGCTTTAGCATAATTTTCTTATACCGGGAGATGGTTCTTTGGCTGAAATATTTATACTGCTCCTAACAATTATTGCTACTATGGATGATATTTTTGTGTATTGGCAGTGCGAACAAATTATTATTTTCTAAGATTCAAATGTATAATTCTTAGATATTGCCAACCACAAACTTGTTTTTTCCTCTGCAGATGACAACAAGAGGTGGTTCTTGGACTGACCTCATGTCCGATGAGACTGTTGTCGATGCATTGAGCTTATCAATGCTACTTGAAGACACTGTTACTCCAGCAAGTGGTGGAAGAGGAAGCACCAAACGATCAACCAATTACACTCCACAGGAGGATATGCAATTGTGCATGTCATGGGAGAGTATCAGCATGGATCCTATTGTGGCAAATGAGCAGCCGGGCAGGGCATATTGGAAAGAATTGCTGAGCACTTCCATGCCAACCGCACTTTTCATTCTGATAAGAATTTAAACTCACTTGAGAATCGCTTGGACACGATAAAGAAGGAATGTGGCAAGTTTCATGCATGCTATGAACAAGATGAGCGTTGACATCCAAGCGACGTATCATATAAGGAGCATGTAAGTGTAATTCTATACTGATCATTTTCTATAGATTCTTTTGTGTTGCCATCAACTAACACTTACTTTTTTGCAGCTTCTTGAAGCCCATGCAATGTTCACTACCATGCCACCAAAGAAGGCATTTCAGTTTAGGCTCAAGGTGAGGAATTGTCCCAAGTTTCAAGAAATAGATAAATCGCACAAGAGACCAAGGTCCAGCAAGTCTTCCACACTGTCTAAGAAAAGCACTAAAGAAGAAGAAGAGGGAGATGAGAATGGTAAGAGTCATACTTCTGATTGAGCACAAGCAAGTGAAACTAAGAGGCCGATTGGAAGGAAGGAAGCAAAGCAAAGGTTGAAGACTAGAGGAGATGCAGGTCCATATAAAGAAGCTATTGAGGAGTTGATCTTGGATAAGAAGGAGCAGAAGAAACTGAGGGAGGAGGAGAAAAAACTAAAGGAGGAGAGGTGGAAGGAAAAGAGGATGATTCATCATCAAAAGATATCCTTGGTAAAGGAAAAGTTCATGTGGGAGCAAGAACAGAGGATCATGTTCTGTGATGTGAGCACCTTGAATCTGGATCGGAAGACCTATGTGTTGGCAATGAGGGCACAAAATGCAGCACAAAAGATGGCTGCCTTCAATAGTGGATTTGGTAGCAGGTTTGATGGTGGGTTTGAGTCTTCTAAAGGTGGTGATGTCAATGGAGCATCACAATAGGTATGTTTTATGGTAGCATGCTTCATTATCAATCATTTTATCTTGTGCTATTCATTCCATTTGGCCTATTTAATTTTGTTTGATGTGATGCCGCTGTTGTATATCCATAGGTATATGGAATTTATGCATTGAGCATTTTAGTATTGCAGCCGCTTGTACTGAATTTTGGTACATGGTAGCATGTTTGATTTCTGATTGCATATGTTTTACAATGCATGCTACGGTTCTTGAAAGGGTCCAATGTCTTCACTCTCTAAGTCTATTTGCCCATTTGTTACAATTAGAACATTTTTAGTTTTGGTTAAAATATTTGTATTTTGTGACTTCACATGGATGTAACTTCAACTCACTTGTTTATTCAAACTGTGTGATGGTTTTGCAATTTAAAGATAGTGAGCTGTGAATATGGTCATTTCCATATTTAAAATTTTTGAATTTGAATATGGATCGTGTTTCAAATCATGAATGGACGCATTATTAATATTTTAGTTTGAATTAATGTTGTGTGAAATGAAGAATATACATAGAGGATGTGTGTGAAAATAAAAGAAGAAATAATTTAGAAATAGGGGTTCAAATTTAGAGGCCCTCGCTGAAGTTGGTTGTAGAAAATGGTTGTAGAAAACAGGCCTCTAGAAGGTAGGTGCAGCCCCTACTCAAGAGGTAGGAGCCTCCGTTTAGAGGTCATTGCTGGAGTTTCTCTAAAAGCAACCAAATCACTAGAAACTTAAACTTATGAGCACTATGAAATGAATAGGGTCAAAACTCCTAGAGACTCCATCATCCTCTTGGGGATGGAAGGCGACTCAAGGTCGCTGCTCACATGGCAAGAGAGCCAAGGGTAATCTTGATTAAGGCAAAGATTCACCTTACCTATCTAAATTGAAGTATTTTTTTAACATAATGATCTGTTAATTATCTTATTTTTAAAAAAACATGCATTTACAGAAAAAGTTGGTGTACGGATGTAATTCAACTATGTAGTGCGCTAGTTTAGTGCTTATTTACCGACGATGATCTTCGCTGGTAGGGGGAATTTCTCGGTGCAGGGTCCTTCAGTCCCACGGCGTGTCATTCCGGGTTTGCATTTACAGTCATAGCCACCCTGTCTGTTCACGCAGGTCGTAGTGTGGTGGCAACCATTCAAACTATGATCGGAGCACTCATTGATGTCTGGAAATTAATAGAGGGTCAAACAAGATATGAAAGTTGAGTTAGTTCGATCGCTGAAAAAGATATCAAGTCAACGGAATTACACGCCGTCGCCGTGGGATTAGGAATGTACCTTGGCATCCATTAGGGATGTATGGGTTGCCTTCGTAAAATGTCAAGCAACTGCAGACATAGCCTTTGGCGCCGCTGGGCGCGTCGGCACAAGAGCTGTTGCCGCTGCATCCGGTGCCTTGAGGCGCCGCGCACGAGCCGCCGCCGACGGCGAAATCGAGCACGAAGGGGACACCTCTTGGGTACTTCTTGGGCAGCGCCTCGTAGTTGTACATGTCCTCCGTCGAGAAGTTGTACCATGAGCTATCCACCACCATGCCGTAGGTGCACGGGGGCTTGGGGCCAGTCCCGTACGTGTTGTCCTGTTTCTGGAACGCCACTGAGAAGTAGTTGTAGCTGAAGATGGAAGCTTCAGGCCTGGCCCTGAAGGTCGCCTGGCAGCAACCCTGCCCCGTGCACGACCCGCTCTGCGCAAGCCTGTCGTCGGCGATGTACGAGAGGCAGGCGAGCATGTAGCCCGTGGTGGTGTCGATCGACGGTGACCGCACCATCTTGGGCTGGACGTTGAGGCCGACGCCGACGAGGGCGTTGCGCAGCGGCGAGAGGAAGAAGGGGCCATCCGAGTTGATGTTCATCGTCGTGCCTTGCAGCCTGACGGTGTGGTTCCTGCTGCTGGCGTCGCTGCAGTCGGACCTGATCGCTCCGTACACACGCAGCTCGCTCTTCGCCGGCGATACGTCGACGAGCTCGAACGGCCAGACCGACCGGCTGTCTCCGGTAAGGGCACCGGTCGGATTCGGCGACGCCTCCGAGTAGTATCGCTCACCGACGTAATGTTGGTTTGCAGTTGCGTTGAGGAAAGCGCGAGGCGGGTTGAAGGAGCGGTTGCAGGTGACGTCGAAACCCGGGAGGAAGCAGCCGGGTTTGGTGCCGAACGGGTAGGGGATGCTGATGTCGCCGCACTTGTCGGGGCAACCGGGAAGTGTGATCGGCTTCTTCTGCTCATCAGGATTGGCAGCCAGGATCAGGTGAGTCGCCGCCGCGAGGATCAGTAGAGTGGGCAGCAGCTGGGAGTATTGCGAGGGCGCGGCCATGGCGGTGTGTGATTAATATGCAGCGCTAGCAGGCGGCTAGGTCTATGTCGTCTCCATGAACGAAAAAGCTTGCACCACTGTACTAGGTTGATATAGAAGGCTGAGGTGGGCGCATTGCTAGGTACCCCACTTGCTAATTGTATTTTCTCCTCTGCATAGCCATTGGTGATGGCTGGTAACAAGACTTAGCAAAGAACAATAAGAACATTGTTTTATTTTAATAAGAACAACTCCAGCAGGCATGCCCTCAGAACGAAGAGAGCACGCCATCTTGGAGCCTGGGAGACGCGGTTGATTCAAAAGTCCAGCTCCAGCATCCCCAGCTTGATCGATCTTCTTTACAAGAGGCGATTTCCAAATGGGTCTTGAGGGCCCCTCCAACTAGCATGCAGAACCATTGGATTGCCCCATCCCGGATGCACTCTTTGACGTACGGTCGGCCTCCAAGCCACCATACACTTCCAGATTTGCCTCAAGACCATCTGTATTTCTTGCCATTATTGATATCGAAACATAGAATTGTTCTTTGTTAGCCAAAGATCCCATGCATAGAAGGGGTGTGCTGTGGCAGCACGTGTGGAATGGGCACGGGGCGAGGATGGGCTCATGATGAGGAAAAGAAACAGACAAAACCTACCAAGTAGGGGCCTTCCTACTCCGTGGGGTTGAGTAGGGGTCTTTACAAAATCAAAGAGCTATTCTACCGATAACACTGCAGCGTTCAGTCGGGAGTCAAGAGCTAATAGGAATATATAAGAAACAATTAAAATACACTATACTCCAACGAATCCATTGTACACTATGTTCCGCCCAGTGCATATTCTGAAGCCGACATTGAGATGTCAACGATTGCTCATGTTATTCTACTTCAAGTTGGCTCGATTATTGTCATGTTTTCTGTTGTAGTTATAGTACAGTTAGCTTGTCGCACGGTACAAGTTGGTAGCACATATGCTACTGGTATTGGCCAATTATTATCCCCGTCTCAAAGACTCAAGAAATAACAACGACCCTCCCGCCATCTAAGTTGGCCAATTATCACTTCAAGTTGGCATGTTGCTCTCTGCCGTGGGCCGGCACATGTGTTGCCCCGCCAGAACAATGACTTTGTCCATTCCCTCTGCTGACAAATGATGATTCAGAGGAGATTCCGTATTTTTGAAGCATGAAAGCCTTAGCTTCCATACCTGTACTCTTCCTGCGGTGGCAAGATGTTATCACCAGCACAGCAAATGGTCATTATAATCGTAATTACATGAGAAATCTACATCTACTATCTCTACAACGTGTTTTTCAATCCCTGACAAGCACGCAGCATATATTTTCAAATGAATAAGACGACCTTAATTGATCGTTGATCTCCTTAAAATCCTATTTAAGCCGTTCCTTATCTAAGTGTCTCGTCTCCTTACTATATATCAGAAATTAGACATACCACCTAACAGCTTAAGCATAGCTGGATGAACAATCGGTGTGAGCAGGCAATGACTTGGATAGAGATGTGCCAACAATTAATGTTGTCAAGATTATTCAACTTCCTACATTCTCTAAATAATTGTTCTTTTATGATTCGCATAGTCAACGCATTTTAGTTTTGATCATCAATACCTCTCTTTGAATAATAAATTAAATTTCCATAATTATATGTCTAGACTCATCCTTATTAGTACTTTGAAAATATTACACGCATTTTTTCTATTTTTCATGAGTTTAGTTCTATTAATTTATAGTTAAAATAGTGTACCGGTGACAATGTCTCTATGCCAAACAACAATTATTTGAAGACAGGAGGGAGTACTTCTGCCACAATCATAGTGTTGTCCGTATTTTTTATATTATGACCATAGTTTACAACGCGTGACACCCTTCCTGCACTCCCAAAGCTATCAAACTAACAATGCCTCTAGCATGTGCTTGAGGCTTAGTCCGGTCCCGACATCTCCTCTCAACTGGATAAGAAATTATGAATGTCAACTTATTAGCAACGTCTTTCAAAAGAAATGTCAACTTAGCAACACTACATTTTGCGCTGTCACAGTCAATTACATTATCCCAATTTTGATCATAACAATAAAAGTATAACCTTGTCATGCGCGCTACTAATATTATATGATATATATGATGACCCAGTCTCGTGAAAAAACAATGACTTCTCTCTGGTCTTCGAACCATCTCAGTACCAGAGAACACTTCACTAGATGGAAAAAGGGAGAAGAGAAGGGATTCGTGGGTCTCTCGTGCGTATGTTCCTGGACGTCTCCAGGACTTTTTATAGAGAAGATGGCAGCCCTCTGCTGACCGTTTCTGCTATAAAATCACCCCACTAATTGGCACTAGTAAATGCCCAGTTAACTCGGGATTAAGGCATTGACTGCATGCTTATCACTTCTAATGACCATTGTCAAAAGATTACACGCAAACGGCAAAAAGGTTACACCAACTTGGCTTGACTGCTCGTTGCGTCACCAGTCACAAGTCATGCAGTTGGTTACGCGAAAAGGAACACGAATACGCGTGTGCATTGTTTAACTCAAGCCAATTTTTCCAACAATTCCCCATTGAAATCCGCTGACTCCGTAGGCGACAGGCGCGTCGCGTTCCCATCGTAACTCTTGCTCTGGGATTCCATTAAATGAGCCTCTCCATGAGCCAATTTTTCCAGCAATTCCCCATTGAAATCCGCTGACTCCGTAGGCGACAGGCGTGTCGCGTTCCCATCGTAGTTCCACGCGTGAGAGGCATATTTTCCAAAACAATCCGAGCGGAGACTGTGCATTATTGGGGAAAATCCTGCTGGTGCGACACCAAAGTTCGATCCTCGGGATCGAACCTTGGCGGGCAGCCTCGCCACTGCGAGTGCTACCCCTGAGCCAGAGGCTCGTTCGCAATGCCCGGGTTAAATTCGCGCCAGAACAGGTGCCTCTTCACTTCTTGAGGATTGGTGGGCGCATGCGAGGAAGCTGCAGGCCAAGGAGAGAAGGAGAGAGCGCATGCAACGCCCAGTGTTGATCAACGTACGTGCATCAATGATACTACAACTCCTGGACGTGATCAAACAGGAAATCCAACTCTGGATTCAGGCTGGAGCTGTAAAACTAGCTAGGTTGCTTGAGTATATATTGTCTAGGCTAGGAAGAGAATCGCCCTTAGGCCGTGAGCAGTCTCCGCAGCATGATTGCTCATGGATTTTGCTGTCCGGTGTGAGTTACTTCTCCACGTTGCGGCATTGTAAACAAGGTGATGCATGTAAAGCCTACACAACATGGAGCCAAATGCAATTCTCTGGAATAAATAATGGCAACTGAGCAGCAGGGAAGCATTATACATTGGATGATGTGAGTCGGCATAGACTTGCATACAAATTAAAATGGTTTCTGAAATTTTACTTCATCAGCCATGCATGATTGCATTTTTTATTTCTTCTACTGTAAATATAAATACTTAGCCAGCTTATGAAACGTCATTGGCCTCATCATCAAAAATTAAACCAGACGAAGTAGTTGAGCTAGGAAGCACACAGCTGGCTAGCACGATTATCTTCCTTATTTCTAGTATATACTAGTTCGGATTGTGAGTTAAATATTTCAGTTAGATGGCATAATCATTATCCTTATTTAAAGTTTAATTAAGCTTGGTTGTACGCTACTAGAAAAACCCCCTTTTGATACACTGTAGTAGTAACGTAGTTTAAAAGCGTCTCTACGTCGACCCATAAAGATGCTTTTTTGACACGAATTCAAGATCATATCAAATTGTCATGATATTAGACACGCTTACAACATCATTAGTTTTATAAAGACAAATTTTAGCACACTATTTAAATCGTCCAAAATGACACGGAGTTAGACATGCTGTAAAGCATCATTAGCCTCTAGACACGTTGTAAAGTGTATCAGATAATTGTATATAACCACATAAATATGCTTTCTTGACATGATTATAAAAACGTACCAAATTGATACAAGTTAGACATGCTTTCAACCGTGAATAGCATGTTGACATGTTATAAAGCATATCAAACAACTGTCAATAGGCATGTAAAGATGAATTTTGATGTGAAATGAAAAACATCTCAAAATAACACATTCATTCGGAATAAGAGGACCTAATATTTGTAATCATTGAAGGATCAAGAAACAATATATTTGGATTAGTAAAACACGCAAGTACTGTATAACCTTTATACTTTTATATAATCTAATATTTGTAATATTGGCAGGATGACACTATAGTTTAATTGGTATTGGACGCTCAAAAATTTATTAACATTAGCTGTGTAACGGAATAAGAAATATTAAAAAGTGAAATAAAAAATGGTACCTCACAAGATCGATCCGTGATCTCTGAATTAGATACCTACAACCTAACCATTGAGCTAGCAAAGTAAGTTCATTATATCCCTAATTAAAATATATTTTTTAAGATGTTAATTTGTGCACAAATCTGAGAATTCATTGTTTTTTTGAACTTTGTGAGCCATGAAATCTATTTGTAATTTGTGGTTAAATTGCTCCACTCTAGAACACATAGTAATCTAAATTGTGCACTAAAGGTTATTTAATCATGAGCTGCACTAAAGGCCCAATCCCACACGGTATAGCTGCTCGTTTTCCTTTTCCGAATTTTTTTTATTTTTATATATATTTTTTGATTTTGCAGAAATATATAGTTGGATGAAAAAATTGCAAAACTAGACTACTATCGCCGGTCCAGCCGGCAAAAGGGCCTTACCGCCGGCCCAGGGTGTACCCCTCCGCATCACACTTTCAAAAAATTATAACTAAATCATATCAATTCGGATAGAGATAAACTTTATATAAAACTTGTAGATCTCGATGAGATCTACAACTTTTTTTATTTAATGTCATATTCATGCTCAAATAATCGACACAAGTTTCAGATCTAAAATTCAATTTTTAGATCTAAACTTGGGCAGAGCACTTTCAAAAAATGATAACTAATTCATATGAAGCTCAGATAGAAATAAGATTTATACAAAAATTGTAGCCCTCGACGAGATTTACAACTTTGTAGTTCAAACTGTTTTCATTTGGAGCCATTTAATTGCTGAAATAATCGACACAAGTTTCAGATCTAAAAATTGAATTTTATATCTGAAACTTGTGTCGATTATTTGAGCACCAATATAACATTAAATGAAAAACGTTTTAACTATAAAGTTGTAGATCTCGTCGAGATTTACATGTTTCATACAAAGTTTATCTCCATCCGAGTTGATATGAATTAGTTATGATTTTTTAAAAGTGTGATACGGAGGGGTGCACCCCTTGTCGCCGGCTGGGCGGCGGTAAGTAAGGCCCTTCCGCCGGCCGAGCTGGCGACAATAGCCCAGTTTTGTAGTTTTTTTGTTTGACTATATATTTCTGCAAAATGCTAAGATAAAAAATATAAAAATAAAAAAGTTCTTGTTTTTCCTTCTTTAACGTGCGTGAAGCCCAGGTCACTGGTAGAGAACTCGGTATTAGTCTCAGTTGGTAGGGTGCAAATCTCCCGAAAATCCATCCGGAATAAACCAATCGAGCCAAAAAGGGGGGTCTTTTTTCCCGGGTCACTCAACAAGGACTAAAGGTCCCCTTTTATCCCAGTTGGTAATACCAATCGGGATAAAAAGGGTCACCATGCTAGGCGCTGCAAAAAAAAATCTTGGGAGGCCCCCTCACACGCGCACGTCACAAGTGACACAATTTTTCACGCGAAATATGCGCGTGCGCGCTGCGTGAGATTCGAACCAACGACCTCCAGCCTCGCGTGTAGCTTCCTTGCCATCCCACCTACACAGCACATCTGACTATATAGGGGATGCAATCCTTTTGTATTAACTCGTGGAGGGTCCTTTTATCCCGGTTGGAAACACCAACCGGGATAAAAGACCTCCTTTTATCCCGGTTGGTATTACAAACCGGGATAAAAGGGTTCGAGGGATTTAGTCCTCTTTCAGCCACCCTGTTGGGGACCCTTGTATCCCGGTTTGAAACACCAACCAGGATAAAAGGGGGGTCTTTTATCCCAATTGGTGTTTCAAACCAAGATAAAAGGCCTCTCAGGGCTTTTTTTTCCACTAGCCTTTACCACCGGGATAAAAGGTCCCGGTTGGTGAGCTCTCCGTTAGTGAACGAGCTTTAGTCCCGGTTGGTGAATCTTTTATCCTGAGCCAACTTTAAACCGGGATAAAATGAGGTACATAGAAGGTGAGTTCTTTACTAGTGGGTGCTAGCTGGCCTAGCCCAGCACGGTGACACTAAAGGCCCAATCCCACACGGTATATTTTATTGTTCATGTACTCAGTTTTCTCTCCCGTCGTCTCCTCTTTCCAACCCAACCCGCACGGTGACGGCGGGGCCGCAGGCCCGCAGCGATCAGCCGGGAGTGCTGGCCGCGGACGGCCAGCTGGTAGGGCCGGGGCTATGAGCAGGCGTCAACGGCAAAGTGGGCTTCGGTTTTCGTGCAGGCGAGCAAGACGAACGGCATTAACGCTTGGACGACTGCTTCGGGCCTAGCGCGGCGAGCGGTGTCCATGCCACTACCCAGTCATCTCCTTTGAAAATTATAAAGCATGTGCAGATAAAGAGGAAGTATAGTTCGGATCATTTTACTCCACATGAAGCAGAAGAGGATCCAATCGCAGTATGCATATGACCAATCTTTCTATGGTACAACCACATTTCGAAGACATGTGATGAATCTATACACATCGTCTCCATTCTGGGATCGAGAAAAGTGAAGAAAGGTAGCTGAACAGTAAGATCACCATTTCAATATAGGAGATTGCCGTAGAGCACTTAGAAAGATAGTTATACTCGATGAGATGCCTTTTAATGTTGGTCTTGCACGCGTGCCTTTCCCTTATTTCAGTTTGGCCTAACAAGGTTGGACAAGCAATAGTTTTAGCCTTTCTTGGCACATCCGTGGACATCAGAAAATACTTGGCTCATTCATATTCGCATGTTGGTGAACTTGAGAATTTGAGACTAATTTCTATGAGTCTTCAGGGTATCTGCGTTTTTGTTCAAGGTGTACTGTAGTTTCTCTTAAATGCTTCAACTGACATTAGATACACATTAGTCTGGAGGCTCAATTAGAATCGAAGCTTTTCAGTAAAATATTTTTTTGGCTCTTAAGAGTAATGAAAGAGGTTCCGTAACATGCACTGAGCAAGCTGTTGTTCTCATCTTGCGGAAATGATGCTTGTGGCGTTCTGTTTCAGTCAGTCACTGAATGTGATTGTTCTCAGTTTGGGAGGTCAAGTTAGCAAAGAGTGTGCTGTCATGGTTAGTATGTTTCACATTGGAATTGTCCATGTATCCACGAGGTCCATAATTCAAGTTTTCATTTATTTGAGTATTAACTGAATGTCCAAATCATGTTCAGTGGCCTGATTCGAATTTCGAATTGATGAGTGACTGTCTTCTCTGTTTTAATTGTCTTATAGGCTGATTGACGATGCATTCTTGTTCCTATCACTCACCAAGCAAGTGAATACGTTAAAACTGGAAGTCTCTCATGCAACACTGGAAGTCTCTCATTTAGCATGATGATGGATAATTAGTTACGTAAACTGAGTAGTTGTTTATTGTAATAATTTTATTTTGTAGCACATAATGTTACTACTAGATGCCCACCGCATATTTGGACCAAGCCCTTAATGGCGAATGGCCTGGGTATTACATTAGTAAAGGCATTATCTTAAGTAAACATTGTTTATTCTCTGAAAAAAGAAGAAAATATTAACTGCAGCAGCTCTACATCTTACTATTACTAATTGGAGGCTCCTTTTGAAGCCTCTAGGTGAAATCACCTAGGATTCCTAGGTGGATGCTTTAGAAAAAAAGAGAAATCCTAGAAATTCTCACAAACAAGCAAAACATCCAACCATCAATTGATAGATTCAAATCATCATAGCTATTGGATCTATTATATTTTTAAAAAAATTACCCACCTATGCCATCATAAAAATAGCCTAAAGTAACCCCCTAAATCTATATATAAATTACCCACCTCTGCCATTATATAAAATAAACTAAAGTAACCCCTTAATCTTCATCAAATTACCCACTTATGCCATTATAAATAATATTTAAAATAACACCCTAATTTGCAACTGAATTGCCTACCACTATTACTTAAAGTAACTCCTTAAATTTGCATCTATATTACCCGCACATGCCATTATTAAAAATAACATGAGGTAACCCTACGTTTTAATCAAATAACCTTAATTAAAAATATGCAGCAATATATGATTCTAAATCGTCTATATCTTACACTATTGGTATACGATATAATAATTAAGGTCTTTACGTATGACGTGTCACCATTTATAAGGATATAAAGTGATGAGAATATAAATTTCTATGCTAAAATTGTATCTCAAAATTAGGGTTCATTAAACAAATTCAAGCGTATACCTGCGATACAAACTGAAAAATTAAAGATTATAAATATGGATGAAAATATTATAGAGTAATTACTAACTAAAATCTATCACAATTGGATGAAGATATTAAGTATATATCTACATAAGTATTGCATTTGAACATTTATCAAATGAGAGATAGCTTATGGTAATAGTTTTATCGCAATGTAGTCTTATTTTTTTTCTATTGGAGACTCTGCATTAGTTCCCACAAGGCAAGCTAGAAAAAAGAGACAAATTCTCGTAAAAATTAAAAAACATCAAACACCAATCCTGTAAACTCTAATAATCATAGCCATTGATGTATTATACTTTCTAAACAGTTACCCACCACTGTCATTGTGAAAATATTCAAAAATGAGCTCTAAACTTATATCTAAATTATCGAGCTCAACTATTATAAAAAATAATCTAAAGTAAACCCATAATATTCATCAAATTTACTAATACACATCATTATAAAGCATAACTTAAAATGTCATTCTTAAATTTTATCTACGTTACCCACTAATGTTGTTATTAAAAATAACCTAAAGTAAACACCTAAATCTTAATCTAATTATCTTCATGTGCATCATACAGAAATGTCAAAAAGTAAACTAATATATGATTCTAAATTACCTATTTATGTTATTGTTAATATAAAAATACTAAGTTAAAGTATATACACATGATGAGTGCCACCATTTAGACCATTTATACAAGTATGTGAGGAATCGATGAAAAATATTGATTCGTATGCTAAACATAATGCATGGAGGATTGGAGGTGCGATACAAAATGAAAAAAGTATGAATATGGACGAAAAAGTGCATAGAGTAATTATTAATTAAAAATTAATCACAACTGGACAAAAATAGGTACATATCTATATAAGTATTATATTGAAATATTCAGAAATAATAGAGTAGTAATTAAAAATTTTGATTATTAGTTAGGAGTTTAATACCTAAATAATTTTTAAATATAATAACTTTGAAAAATATTAGCCTGCGGTTGATGGACTAGTTTAACTAATGAAGCTAGCAATCAGGCAATCTTGAGTCAAAGGGTAAGGCAACAGTAGCCTGCAAACTGATTCCAAACCAATTAAACCGTTGAACCAACCAGTCCAACCTGCTTAACCACTACTTGCTTATATATACAGAGCAGACCAACCCTGGCGAACCGTCCACTGACGGGCTAGGCTCAAAAGCCTACTGGCTCTATTTTTGCTTCAGCCTATCAGCCGGCTTATCAGCCACCAAACAGTATTTTTCTCTCACAACAAATTAGCCGTTTCAGCTTTTCAGCCGGCTTATAAGTCCAGCTGGACAGACCCACTGTGATTCCACAGGCGGGCTAGGCTCAAAAACCAGCGAAAACCGGTGTAGTGAACAGGCCTAGTCCATGGCAGGAGGTGGTGGTACGCGCGCAACGCCAGGATGTGGCTAGGGACCGTGGATGGCATATGCGCGGGCGGCGAGCAGCGCTGCTGCGGCGGCCGCGACGGGTATAGCCATTGGTAAGAAAGGAACCCGGTAGCAGCAACCCCGATTCAGGTGGCCACGAGCTCAATAATCCTGCGGTGATTGGCTAATTTGAGCAGGGGATTCAATCGAACAAGCAACACATGCTCGTATTGGTAATTGAGTTTGGATTTGCTACTCGTATAGTTTTTTTTCTATGTGTCTTGAAAATACAAAATGACCTACTGTTGGAATATATGGGCTAGGCCCATTTAATTCATAAAATCTCAAGGCCCATATTTAATATGCTAGGTGATTATCAATTTAAATAGGTGGACTATGTGTACACTAATTGAGAAGTTAAGGAAGATAGAAAGGGCGCCACCCGCGCGCGCTCACGCGGGCGAGGCGCGGCGACGCGATGTCTAACTGACGTTGTGTTTAGTGACTAGTAATTGACGTGGATTAAAAGGACAACAATGACTAGTAACGGTTGGAGGTTAGTAACTGATCCTGTTTCATGGCTGATTAATTGCTATTAATCACTTGAGACAGTGTCCAGGTTTGTCAAATCTCCTTTCTCCTGCGTCTATAAGAGAGGTGCTCGTCCTCTGGTTTACTTACCCAAACAAACTACCTTCACTCCCTTTCTGCTATTGCCCGCTGCTATCTTGGCATTCCCATCGTGAGCCACTGCGCGCACAGAGCTTGCGAGAGGAGGCCTCCAAAACTTCATCCTGCTGCGACACTTGCACAAGTAGGCAGGCGATCAAGTTTTTGGGGAGCGCATCTTCTACACGACTGCTTGCTGCGAATGACTACGTCCTACTACTTCCTGGAGGCCATTTGAGGGACTGCTCTGCACCAACTCGTCACTGCATCGACTTTGATCGACTACATCGAACAGCTCGAACTTCTGCGCAACTGCTCGCTGCGAATGACTATGTCCTACTACTTCCTGGACGCTATTCGAGGGACTGCTATGCACCAACTCGTCACTGCATCGACTTTGATCGATTACATCGAACAGCCCGAACCGACGTTTCAGGCACAATGTCTGATACGTCCAGTTTTGAGAACGGCGCACCATTGCCTCCGGCAATAGTCCTGCCCCTAAGTACATACTGAACCTTCTCTGACTCTTTCTTTTGGTTCTATTTATGTTCAAATGTATTTTAAACATAAATACTTGCACATGCTCTGTGCCACTCACAATGACCATGATTTACTTAACAATATCTGAAATTAAAATATACCATAAAATGTCTGAATCTTTAACACCTACGATTTAAAACAAAGAGAGTATACCAACCTTAACAGCTTATTCCTGCCTGGATGGACACAAACAAGCGTGACGCAGGCACTGACCTTCATTGTTGGATGGACGTGCCAACTTAACGATTATTGGTTGCTGAGATTCCACTCGTCCATCAGGTAATTATTCGTTGATGACGACCTCTGGGCGCTCCAAGAGCAGTCAAATTAACAATGCCTCTAGCATGCCCTGGAGCCTGAGTCCGATCCGGGTATCTCGCTACTGAAAAACGTGTTATTATTTTAAATGTAAACTGAGCGACACTACATGTTGGGGCTGACACAGCTAATTTTTCTATTTGGTGGCAGCTGTCCCAGCTAATTAGGTTTCGGGCTATATAACTATAGAAGTAACCTTATCATCATGCAAGCTACTATTATTATGTGATATATGATGACCATTCTGTCATTGAAGTCTCGTGCAAAAAAGAAAACAAGACTCCTCTCTCATGGAAGTCGCGATCACCTGTAAGAACGCGTCTGCTCAGGGAATCTCGCTGCAGCTACTAGTAGTATATAGTACTCCCTCCGTTCTAAATTATAGGTCGTTTTGACTTTTCTAGATACATAGATATTATTATGCATCTAGACATAGGGTATATCTAAGTGCATAACAAAGTCTATGAATCTAATAAAGTCAAAACGACCTATAATTTGGAACGGAGGGAGTAGTATTAATTATATACACCATGATTGTTTCTCTATCATGCGTTATAAGAAATAGCAAGATCAAGGTGAGATCGCGGGAAGTCACCGAGCCTCGTGCATGAGGATGAGGCACGGTGGCGACTGGCGAGAAAGGATGGAGAATGTTAAGGTGTAAGGAACGTGGCCTCGTTAGGTTATTGTTTGTGATTTTGGTGATTGAGTGACAACATAGTCACTGGGACTAATGGATTGTTAAGAATGTGCCTTGTAGGTTTTCTAGGTCCCAAAATGCAAACCAAATCATATCAAGGTACAAATCATGGTAATCAAGTCATCCAAATGACGGTATTTTCCGTATCCAAATGTGGTATCCAAGTGACCAAGCTATCGTATCTAGAATTATTCTATGATATTCAAGCATCCAAATGATATAGAAAATCCAAGTGACGGTATCTTTGGTGCTCAAATGGCGGTATTCAACGCAGAAAAATTAGTAGCACCGGATGTTACGATGGTCCACCAGAGAAACCATCGGACTAACCACCGGAGCAATTGGTACAACAGGAAAATGGAGAAAAACTTCGAGTGCACCGGATGATCCAACGGCCTATATTTTACATGCGTTGGAGTAATTCGCAGAGAAGATGAAGAGGACCCTAGGATGTTCCGATGGTCAGGAGTTGGAGGTGTAGGACGAAGCATATTTACTTTTGAATAGTCCAGAGAGTTTTCGGGCAAAACTCCTTCATCACCGGATATTCCGATGGTACCATCGGATGAAGCGTCGGAGTAATTTTGTCAGGGGATTCAACAACTACTAGTGTTAGCAGGGGGCACCAGATGATCCGATGCCTACCAAAAGAGACCATCGGATCATTCGATGCTCACCTTTTTTGCTAGCTGTTGGAGCAACGTCTTTTTGAGGTCCTTGAGCTATATGTACCCCCTCTACTTGCTGATTTGGAGTTGCGGAAGTGTCTAGGAGTGCATTCAAAATCAAGACTCATCAAAAACACATCCATGCCACCAAAAGTGCAAAAGTGATAATCCAAGGCTTAGCACAAACTTAGAAGAGTGATTAGTGCTAGGATAGCCATAGAGAGAGTGAGTGCAAGGTGTTGCCACCTTCTGATTGGTTCAAGGAGTGAACCACTATTGTGAGCTTGGTGCGCCTATGCCTTGGGGGCCTCGGTGGCTCGCCGGCAAGTCTTTGACCCTCTGGCTTGGTATGGAGCGACGAACACGACCGTGTGCGGGGGACAAGGAGACCCTCTTCCTCAGTGAAAAAGCTCCGTAGTGAAGGCGGCATCAAGGTGATCGGGGGACTTGGCGTGAACCTTTGTGGTAAGTCAAGGGGCGTCCTAGAAGAGACTTGGTGGTCGGGAAGCAATACTCTTTGTGGGTACTTCAACAACATGGATTGGGGGTGGCTTAGTGTCTACCGATACCACAGGATATATCGACGTGTCAAGAGTTTGCTTCCCTTCATCCCTACCTCTTACGTTCCTTATTTCATTCTTTCAACTTGTGTGCCTTTACTTTAATAGAGTAGTATCTTGATAGGTTTGGCTATAGGTTGCAAAACTTCTTTTGGTATTAAAGCATGAACCCTTGATGTATGTGCGCTTGTGCATGTGGCTAGGCCCGCAACATGGCCATGTACCGAGGTGTGGTTCTAGAAATCTGCTGCATATGTGGTGAGCTGGCGATCGTGTCAGCCCTTAAGGTTAGGTGAATGTAATGCCCTAGCCCAATATCCTCTAGTGACAGTAATTGTTGACCAATGTGGCCAAATTGTGATTGTAGTTAGTGGATTTTGGAAAAAGGTAAGTTCCAGCTCTAACAAGGAGAGGTTCCGATTCAATTTCGGTAGCTCCATTCCTTCCGTGTTGCTTTAAGGGATTTAAGGGATTTCTAGCATTGTTCCTGGGTCCAGTAACTTTGCCCATGCCTATGTGGATTTGGTAATTTTAGAAGAAATGAATGTGTGGAGAATTTGGAGCATATGCCGAATTTTTTGAACATTCAAAAAAATTTTGATCGTCTTCCAGTCACCACCTCTAGTAGCTTAATATGAATTCACACCCTTGCATCCATGTGAGCCTTACGCTGCGCCCTGCATCCTAAATTAAGCTGCTCCCTCGCCACGGAGCATGCATCGCTCTGCTCCAAGGCTGCCACTTCTAGCGTGGAGTAATTAGCCATCTGCTCCAAGGCTCAGCTTAATTTGAGCTGCCTGAGAAGGTAATGACCGTCAAGGATGAATGGGGCACTGGGCCTAGGGCCCAACCCAAAGGAAAAGGATGGCGTACATGTTGTTACTGCGAAGGAAGACGAGCAGGGCAGTGCCGAGTGCAGACCATGCCAGCGGCAAGCAGCCAAGCAAGCAGCGGAGACCCATCAGTGAGTCTTCGTTCGAATCGTCGGCCTAGGAGCTCACATGAAAGTGTGTTGCGACCACAGGACATGGATGAATTATTGAGGCCAACTGCCTAGGCGACTCATGAAGAGTTGTACCCCAAAGCTGAGCTGCCGCTGCCCTGCTCACACGCACATGTGACTTGTGACTTTCAATCGTATATATTTGAATGCATCTCCTTGGCTCTTGGTGCACTCTTGCCAACCAGATCATAAGGCCGGCCCTACTTCTCCACTTATCTTGGCTTGCCCAGCCATGTCACAAGGACAAGGCGAGTACGTGGAGGCTCGTCTTCCTCCACCTGAAGTGAATGCCCCCACAGGAGAAGCTCCAACTCCACCTCCACTTCCACCACCTCGACCACCAAGGCATACTCCACCTCAATTACCTAGATACAGAGCTCAAATTAGGCAACCCAGCCTGAGGCCGGCTCCGGCAATACTTTTTGCCAACCCAGTCACAAGGAACAGTTCCACCACCATCGTGAGGTTCTCTGCAATACTGCCGAGCGTCCAATCCCATCTCAACATCACTACCCCGACGGCCGTGGCCATTGGCCCGTACCACCATGGCTTACCCCGTCTCTCAAGGATGGAGGCGGCCAAAAATAGCGCCGTGGCTGACTTCTGTCGGGTGGCAGGCCAAACGCGGGAGGTGGTTCGCGGAAGGATCGGTGAATTAGCTGAAACCATCCGCAATTGCTACGACATCGGCGACGAAAAGCTTACAAGTATCGACGACGGCGAGCTGTCTGAAATGATGATGCTGGACGGCTGCTTCCTGCTTAAATTCATGGACAAGGTTGTCCCCATGTGGCTCAGAGATGACTTGCCCGTGGCGAGGGAGGACCTAGTGGACACACGCATGAGCGCCATTGCGAGGGACATCCTGCTGTTGGAGAACCAGATCCCCTGGGTCGTTCCCAAGGTCCTCATGGAGTACTTGGGCATGCTCGACAGCAACAATATCGTCGGTGACTTCCTGGATCGCATGGCGACTGCCTTCCACGTCGGCAATCGCATTAGCACCCAGACGTCTCCAGCTCCACGTGGACCTGAATCACCGAGGAGGACGGGAGAACCTGCTAGGGGTGGGCATGAGGGGGCTCGAGCCTCGGAAGAAGGAAACGAGCCCCATCATTTCCTTGACCTCTTCCATCGCCATCAGGTGGGCGAGGCGCGTATCCAAGGAGCTTGCCTCTACGTACTCCCTTCCCTGGGTAGCAGCGCAGTGGAGCTCGCAGAGATGGGCGTCAAGCTTACAGCAATCAAGACTAAGAAATTTGGGGACATGGAAATGAAGAAACACCGTTGGCCCCTTGGCCTCTTCGGTGAGCTCTCCCTGGCGCCGGTGGCCCTGAATGAACTGACTGCATGTTGGCTTATTAACATGGTAGCGTACGAGGCGTTCCTCGGCGCGACGCAGGCCGACAACTTCGCCGTTAGCTCCTACATATTCCTGGTTGCACACCTCATAAACAGGGAGGAAGATGTGCGGGATCTGCGCGCCAGGGGCATAATCAGCAGTGCCATGTCCGACGGGGAAACACTCCACTTCTTCAAGTCGGCTGCCCCAAGCCTGCGCATCGGCGACCGCTACATTCAAATCTCCAAAAGAATCCACGAGTACAAGCAGGAGAGGTGGATATGGATCGCCATCCACCGCTTCTTATACGACAACATCAAGGTCATTGTTGCCGTGGTCTCGGTTGTCGGCGTGCTCGCTGGACTCTTCAAAACAATGCTTTCTCTCAGGCAGCCACAGCGGTAATCCAGCAAATATACGAGCTAAGCCCACTAAGTTCTTGTGATGTTTCTTATTATGCGGTCCATCCCTTCTGCAAATTGTTAAACATATATATGTATGCGCTAAGTTGATTATATGTTATGTACTTATGTGCTATAAGTTAATTACATGTTATGTACGTATATTCTATGTTAATTATAAGTGTTTTTGTAACACCAAAAAGGGCTTTTATGAAAGCAGAATGGTTAGTGCAACCAAACGATGGTTCTCATTAGCTTGATTGGCTAGCTTACGGAGAGAAAGACAAAGAAACAATATCAGAACGACATGAAAATATAGGCCTAACACTACTAAGAAAGAGGCCCTCTAGGCATGCTTTCGTAGTAACGGAGGCTTCAAAGTATCACTACAACAGCACATTAAAATGTTTTTAACACCAGTAGGAGAACATCTCGATGTGGCACGATAGTACGACACGCTTACACCGTTAAAAGCCATCTAAAGTTAGTTTTCATAAGGCAATTGGAAACGTCTAAATGAAACAGATTTATACACACTTTTGTCCATCACAAAACGTATCAAACAACCATGCAAAGTACTCGGAAACAATCCGAGCAGAGACTGCATTATTGGGGAAAATCCCGCTGGTGCGACACCAAAGTTCGGTCCCGAGGATCAAACTGTTTGGGATCGTCCAAAAAGACAGTCACCTCGAGGTCGTTTTGTTCAGCTTGAACCATTTAGCTTCGCCGAATAAACAATTTCAGGTGAGGTTCCCAAACTTAGAGAGACAATTCTAGCGTCGAAACAACCCTGACCTCGCAACGCTGCTATAAGTTTGGTCTTGAAGCCAAGGAGCGAATCATTGATCACCAGGCACGAACGAAGCTTGCCCTCGAGCACTCAGAAGCTAACCCCAAGTGCCAAGTTATTTACTATCTCATGCAGGGTCGTTGAAACAGGCCAAGAGTCAATGCACAAGGCTAGCGTCTCTCTGGTGCAAGGCTAAGACGGCTGCAAGGTCCGAGGCTAAAATGGCCTTGGGTGCGAGGTCAAAGGCATGAACGTGATGACGAGGTGAAGGCGTGATTTGCGGGACTATCTAAGAGCGTGATTCACGGAGCTGTCTGGAGGCGTGAGAAGTGTGACCCGACGGAGGAGATCAAGTCGCACAAGTTACCTCCAAAAGACCTTCGTGTATAGCATATTCTAAATATGTAGTAGTTGAATAAGGGTAACTGCGGAATGTAAAGTATCCTCCGAGACGCTATAAAAGAGGAGCTCTATCCCGATGTAAAGACATGCTCATTTTTTGTGATTGAATCATAAGTGCTACTCCAACTTTGTTGTGTTCGAGTGTCCTAGAGATTTGTTTCCCAACATTAGCACCCACCGTGTTCTAAGCCACTAAGTGACCCATGATGCCACCCCAGAAGAAGAAGAGGACCACCGAGGATGAGGCAGTGTAGGAAAGGCAACTCGTTGCGGGCGAACAAGAAAATACTTGTCTAATACTGACAAGGTAGAAAAACTAAAAAGAGTTGAGGCTAACCTAAGAACGAGAAGTGAGAAAAGGAAAGAGATGGAGACCTTGAGCCAAACACAATTCATTTAAATACAGACAATGACCCCCTCAGTGAAACAGAAGAAGAGCTAGCCTCAGCGCTTAAATAACTAGCATCATTGAAGAAAGAAAAAGAGAAATTTGCCAAATTGCTCTAGGCACAAAGAATAGCAGCCAACAAACTGGCAAGGCTAAACGAGGCTAAAAGATAGCTAGCGGAGTTGCAGCAAGAATTGAGTGAGTTGCAATATTTGCACAATACACCACAACAGCCACGACTTGCAACCTTCAACACCAATGACACACCCATCATATACCCAAATCCTAGCCTCGTTGGACACAACACTCCAGTGGCAACAAGTGCATACATTACGATCGACAAAAACTCTCCATTATCCTTGGGTTTACAAACTGCCCCTTCTTCCACAACATACAAGTTGCACTGCCAAAATTCAACGGGCAAACAGACCCTCGCCAATTCCTTATGAGCTACGAAACAGCCATAGGCTCGGCGGGAGGAGATGACATGGTATTAGCAAAGTCATTTATCATAGCATGCGATGGTGCGGCACTGAACTGGTACTCTCTGCTCCCGCCGCAGTCTGTATAAAGCTGGGTAAATCTTAAAACCATGCTAATTCAAAACTTCCAAGGTTTTCATAGAGTCGTGACTGATGAGGGAGACTTATTCAATTGTGTGCAAAAAGATAAAGAGCCTCTAGCAAGCTATGTGAGAAGATTTGTCCAGCTCAAGTTCCAAACTCCAGATGTGGAGGATAGCATGGCCATAAAAGCCTGCATCAAGGGGCTCAACATAGGGCCAAAAGCCTTGAAGCTATCAAGGAAAAAGTCAAAAATAATGGAAGCCCTGTTCGTAGAGCGGATGAAGAACATGGAAGGAGGGTGGTGGAGAGAAACCGCCAGAGGCAAACCGAGAAAGACCAAAACTAGCAAGCCTCACATTACAACCACCAGCAACACCACCACTGACACCCAACCCAACAAGTGCTGGCGATCGAGGGTAACCAACCCTTGCACGAAAACTAAAGCAAAACCAAAACCAAAACCGAAACCACCAACATCTACTGAACTCTGGCAATAGCCAGAGGGGCAGCCACGTCAGAAGAGGAAGAGGCTGAGGTAGAGGGCCTCCAAGGCCAAGTTCAAAACAACCAACAAATACCCTTTTACTATACGTTTCATGGCAAACAGCTTGACCATGCAACTAATTTTTGCCCTAAGGTGCTAAAGACTCTAGAAAGAATAGCTGAAGAAAACAAAGTGGCCTAAGCACCCAAAACCATCCACCATACCACCTTCTGGCCACAACCACCATACTACCCAAACCCCAATCTCACAACTTTCCAGCCCGCCATGGCGTGGCAACACTGACTGCAATTTTGCCCTCAAACTCAATTAACCTCACAGGCTGCAAACTTCACGCCTTCCCAACCTCTCCAAGAGATACCCTTACCACTACCAAATCTACCCACAAAATTTCAAAAGCTGAGCTTAACCCACAAAATAACAATCCCAAAGCCTTACCTACGTACGGCATGATAATGCCAATCTCAGGGGGTCCTCGCTATCCAAACGTCCCGATAATGCCAATCTCAGGGGGTCCTCGCTATCCAAACGTCCCGAGGACAGCTCAAATGCTCTACCAACCTATGGCATGATAATGCCAATCGCCGGAGGGTCTCCCCTCGAGTTTGAGAACAAAAGGCAAAAAAGAGATTATTTCAGGCAGGTGAACACTATCAGATATAATGATCCCCCAGCTAAGCTAGAATGGACACTTTTTCACAGAAAAGGATTTTAAATTGAAAACAGTCTCGCATAACGATGCGATTGTAATTGAGGCCATCATTGCTGGCTAGAAAATAGGGAAGGTCCTAGTAAACAACGAAAGTTCCGCGGATATCATCTTCACAAACACCTTTAGGGAAATGAAAATTGCCCCACGCTTGCTTGAGCCGGCAAAAGTCCCGTTGCTTGGCTTCAGGGGGAGGCCGTTAAAGCTTTGGGAAAAATAGCGCCCTCGACAATGCAAGAACAAAACGTATAACACTATTGGAAACGACTAAATGAAACAGATTTATACACACTTTTGTCCGTCACAAAACGTATCAAACAACCATGCAAAGTACTCGGAAACAATCCGAGCGGAGACTGTGCATTATTGGGGAAAATCCTGCTGGTGCGACACCAAAGTTCGATCCCGAGGATCGAACCTTGGCGGGCAGCCTCGCCACTGCGAGTGCTACCCCTGAGCCAGAGGCTCGTTCGCAATGCCCGGGTTAATTTCGCGCCAGAACAGGTGCCTCTTCACTTCTTCAGGATTGGTGGGCGCATGCGATGAAGCTTCAGGGTTCGCAATGCCCGGGTTAATTTCTTCGCAATGCTCATCGATTTTTCTGTCCGGTGTGAGTTACTCTCCACGTTGTGGCATTGTAAACAAGGTGATGCATGTACAGCCTACACAACATGGAGCCAAATGCAATTCTCTGGAATAAATAATGGCAACTGAGCAGCAGGGAAGCATTATACATTGGATGATGTGAGTCGGCATAGACTTGCATACAAATCAAAATGGTTTCTGAAATTTTACTTCATCAGCCATGCATGATTGCATTTTTTATTTCTTGTACTGTAAATATAAATACTTAGCCAGCTTATGAAACGTCATTGGCCTCATCATCAAAAATTAAACCAGACGAAGTAGTTGAGCTAGGAAGCACACAGCTGGCTAGCACGATTATCTTCCTTATTTCTAGTATATACTAGTTCGGATTGTGAGTTAAATATTTCAGTTAGATGGCATAATCATTATCCTTATTTAAAGTTTAATTAAGCTCGTACTGCCTCTAGCATGCGCTGGAGCCTGAGTCCGATCCGGGCATCTCGCTACTAAAAACGTACGTGTTATTTTAAATGTAAACTGAGCGAGACTACATGTTGGGGCTGACACAGATCATCTTTCTATTTGGTGGCAGCTGTCACAGCTAATTAGATTTCGGGCATATATAACTATAGAAGTAACCTTATCATCATGCAAGCTACTGTTATTATGTGATATATGATGACCATTCTGTCATTGAAGTCTCATGCAAAAAAGAAAAGAAGACTCCTCTCTCATGGAAGTCGCGATCACCTGTAAGAACGCATCTGATCAGGGAATCTCGCTGCAGCTACTACTCCATGATTGTCTCTCTATCATGGGTTATAAGAACTAGCAAGATCAAGGTGAGACCGCAGGAAGTCACTGAGCCTCATGCATGAGCATGAGGCACCGTGGCGACTGGTGAGAAAGGATGGAGAATGATAAGGTGTAAGGAATATGGCCTTATTAGGTTATTGTTTGTGATTTTGGTGATTGAGTGACAACATAGTCATTGGGACTAATGAGTTGTCAAGAATGTGCCTTATAGGTTTCTAGGTGCCAAAAATGAAAACCAAATTATGACAAGGTACAAATCATGGTAATCAAGTCATCCAAATAACGGTATTTTCCGTATCCAAATGGTGGTATTTTCTGTATCCAAATGGTGGTATTTTCCATGACCAAGCCATGGTATCTAAAATTATTCTACGATATTCAAGCATCCAAATATATAGAAAATCCAAGTGATGGTATCTTTGGTGCTCAAATGGAGGTATTCAACTCAGAAAAATTAGTAGCACCGGATGTTTCGATGGTCCACTAGAGCAACCATCGGACTAACCACCGAAGCAATTGGTACAAGGGGAAAACAGGGAAAAACTTCAAGTGCACCGGATGATCCGATGGCATGTAATTTTCATGCGTCGGAGTAAGTCACAGAAAAGATGAAGACAACCCTAGGGCACCGGATGTTTTGACGGTCAGGAGTTGGAGGCGTCGGACAAAGCATATTTGCATTGGAATCATCCAAAGTGTTTTTGGGGAAAAATTCTTCAGCACCGGATGTTCTGATGCTACTATCAGATGAAGCGTCAGACTAATTTTTTCAGGGGGTTCAATAGCTACTTGCGTTAGCGGGGGGCACCGGATGATCCGATGCCTACCAAAAGAGACCATCGGATCATCCGATGCTCACAGTTTTTACCAATTTGGAGTTGCTGGAGTGTCCAGGAGTGCGTTCAAGATTAAGACTCATCAAAAACACATCCATGCCACCAAAAGTGCAAAAGTGATAATCCAAGGCTTAGCACAAATTTAGAAGAGTGATTAGTGCTAGGATAGGCCTAGAGAGAGTGAGTGCAAGGTGCTGCTACCTTGTAATTTGTTCAAGGAGTGAACCACTATTGTAAGCTTGGTGTGCCGGTGCCTTGGGGCCTCGGTGTCTCGCCAGCAAGTCTTCGACCCTCCGGCTTGGTGTGGAGCGACGAAGACGACCGTGTGTGGTGGACAAGGAGACCCTCTTCCTTAGTGGAAAAGCTCCGTAGTGAAGACAGCATCAAGGTGACCGGGGGACTTGGTGTGAACCTGTATGGCAAGTCAAGGGGCGTACCGGAAGAGACTTGGTGGCGGGAAGCAATACTTTTTATGAGTGCTTCAACAACGTGGACTAGGGGTGGCTTAATTAGTGCCTACCGATACCATGGGATAAATCCCCGTGTCAAGTGTTTGCTTCTCTTCATCCCTACCTCTTACGTTTTCGCATTTCATTCTTGCAACTTGTGTGCCTTTACTTTCATAGAGTAGTATCTTGATAGGTTTGGCTATAGGTTGCAAAACTCCTTTTGGGATGAGAGTTTCACACTAGATCAACCTTAGTTGCATAATCTAGTCTATATTTTTATGCAAAGTAGTAGAAGCCATAGGTTAAGGTTTTAAGTTTTCCCAATTCACCCCCTCCCCCACTTCGACTACGAGCATCATTCCTTACATAAGGGTCTCTAGCTGCTTCTTCGTTTCTAGTGTAAATAGAGCTTTTGGAGCTTTTCAATTGTGGGAGAAACGGGGGAGCTTTAGCTTTTGGAGCTTTCTTGAGAAGCAAAAGCTCCCTGAAGCTACCCCAAACAGGACCTATATGTCATTGAAACAAGCTAGTGTTATAGATGGAAAATGCACCTCAAATACAATTGATAAAAATAGTCTTTTTTTTCTTTTAAGATTTCATTTCATGGCATTGGCATATAACCTGTGTTTTAACTTTTGTTTAAAATTTTCCCGACTCCATACATTCTGTCTGATAGGCCCGCTATACTTAAACCTCTAGCAGCCCATCTGTTATGGGCCCAACAAAGTAATATATTAGGCCTTCGGTTGCGTCCCACGTTGGCCTGGCCCAATTGGCGGCGAGAATTCCATCCAAAGACAGCGTGACAGACTCGAGTTGAACCGGGAGCACCGAGCACGAGCAGTCGAACACGACTCCGATCGAGGCCAAAAGATATCGCTTGCAATCGCAGCAACAAGCTAGCATCGAAGTTTCCCGGCGCGACGTGCCAGTTTCGACGACGAGATGGCCGGCGGGGAGGGTCGTGCGCCGGTGGTACCGAGGTGGCGGCGGTGACCGACGAGGGGAGTACGATCACTAGTAGAGAATTGGGCTTTATCCCGGTTGGTAGGGTGCAAATATCCCGAAAATCCATCCAGGATCACAAGTCACGCGATTTTTTCACGCGCGTGCGCGGTTCGTGGGATTCGAACCCACAACCTCCAGCCTCGCGTGTAGCTTCCTTGCCATCCCACCTACACACCACATTTGAGTATGTAGGGGATGCTATCCTTTTGTATTAACTCGTGGGGGACCCTTTTATCCCGGTTGGTATTACAAACCGGGATAAAAGGGTTCGAGGATTTAATCCTCTTCCAGCCACCTTCCAGTCACCTCGTTGGGGACCCTTTTATCCCGGTTTGAAACACCAATCGGGATAAATGACCCCCTTTTATCCCGGTTGGTATTACAAACCGGGATAAAAGGCTCTTGACCCTTTTATCCCGGTTGGTGTTACCAACCGTGATAAAAGGGGGGGTCTTTTATCCCGGTTGGTGTTTCAAACCGCGATAAAAGGCCTCTCAGAGTCTTTTTTTCCCACTAGCCTTTGCAACCGGGATAAAAGGTCCCGGTTGGTGAGCCCCCCACCAGTGACCGAGTTTTAGTTCCGGTTGGTGAACCTTTTATCCCGGGCCAACTTTAAACCGGGACAAAAGGGGGCGCATGGAAAACCAATTCTCTACTAGTGGATGAAGGCGTCGCCCACCAAGAGGAAGGCAGACGAGGCGGCGGCGGCGGGGCAGGTGGGAAAGGTGTCATCCTCCTTTGATGCCTGATGGGAAAGGTGGTATTGAATTCTCTCATCATCCTTGGCACCTGGATCATCTGGAAGCATCGAAATGATTATGTCTTCAATGGAGCTGCCCCTAGCATGTCTACTGCACTAAACCGCGCTAGGGAGGAAGCTCTTCCATGGTCTATGGCTGGCGCTAAGGGACTTTCCCTGCGCACAGCTCAGGGAGCTGGTTAGAGGGTCATTTGGTCAGGTCTTTCCATGTAAACCATAGGTGATTAAGCTCTTTTAGTTTCAGTGGGTGAGTGTCTATTGGGTCTCTGTATGGCTCTTTTCTCTTCTCAGTTCTCCTGCGTGTTCGAGAAAAAAAAGACTGGATATTACCTCATCCTCAAATATAAGTGATTCTGATTATGCATCTGAATTATTTTAGCTATCTGACACAATTATTATCCTAATTTCTGGTATACTTCGTCATTTCAGCTAGCTGTTACAATTTTTATGATGATTTCTATTATAATATTTTGGACTGATAGTTAACTAATCAGCTGCAAACAAAGTTAACTAATCAGCTAGTTGGCACAATTATTGTCCTGATTTCTGGCACAGTTAATTATTTCAGCTAGCTGGCACAATTGTTATCATGATTTCTAGTATAATATTTTGTATTGATAGTTAACTAATCAGCTGGTTGGCACAATTATTGTCCTGATTTCTAGTTAATGTGGCTCTACCCTCAAAGTTGCGAAAACTAATAAGGCCTGTAATGTGTGTCAAGGGCTTGTCTGATCCGGCATCGATCTGGCGGATGAAAAATCTAACAGCAATTAAAAATTCATCGGTCCCGGTCCCCTCTCTTCTTGGCACATAGAAATAGCATCGTAATCAAGCTGAGCATGATGGCTCTTTTGTCCATCCATCTTACAATCATGCTACTCTTAGCTTTGAAAAGTAGGAGCTGTCTGCTCCTGGAAATGCCAAATAACCCAAACTCATAAATGTTTTCTGTATTAGTGGTTCCTTCCATTAAGAAAAAACAGTATTGAAAAAGTGATATGGTAGCAAAGTATATGGGCAACACTGCAAGAGTAGTAGATTAATTTGCATTATTCCTTCAGTCAAGTAAATTGTTGTTAAAAATTGATCTATGGTAGCTAAGTACATGTACAAGGGTAGCCCATTGATTTTGTCAAACAAAGATACTACGCTATTTAGTGTTATCACACAATGCATGCATGAATGAGTGACGTCGTATTCTAGATTATTTATTCGCATTCATTTAAGCTCTAGATACAGCTCTAACAACTTTTCAATATTTTCCAACAGAGGAAAAACAATATTCAAAATAATAGACTAATTATCTTATGTTGTTTAACGATCTGTGTGCAATCCATTATGCAAATATATTGTTGTTTATTTTATTATTAGTACAATAGGAATAAAAAACACAGCAAGTAAACTTGCAAAATTAGTACATCATAATCTGAATAATAAGATAGTACGGAAAATGTGAAGGTGCATGGGTTGATAGGCTAGTATACATAACTTAGATGTCTATCTAGTGTTGGCTTGTAGGGAAAACAACCTAACATGTGTGATGTTAGAGCTTGTATGCTCTCTGAATTGCCCACATATTTCATAATAGTCTATGACCTTCCACAATTATCAGCCATTAAGAAGATCAACAAGTACAGGAAAGCATTGTTTTGGAAGGGGAATGCTCAAGGATGGTTAAAGAGAGGACATTGCTTGGTCAATTGGCCCATTTTGCTTCCCAAAAATGAATGGAAATCAAGCTCTGCGTCTACAATGGCCATGGAAGTACTGGGTACAGAAGCCTCTCTCTCTCTCTTTTTGCTTTTATAGTGGTAAAAACAGGTATTGGTAAGTTTACGCCCCTTTGGGATACCAGATGGTTTTTTTTGGCATGCCTCCTAGAAATCTATAGTAGCTCCTAAATTGTAGAAGGCCACCCTCTTCAAGGGCTTATCCCTCCTTACCTCAACTTCTATATGACACCATAGCCCATAGGCCATGCGCAGCTTCATCATGATATGGTCATATTTGGGGGGAGGGTGGGGGGGGGGGGGGGGGGGGGGCAAATTTTCCTTTTTGACTATAAAACGAGGTAGTGCATCTTCATGATTAGGAATCCAGGATCACATGGTTGGCCACGGCGGGGAATACTCAGCAAACTCGCCATCAAAGCTGCAACTCTCAGCAAACATGAAGGATCCAATGTGCTGCAAGCTGGCTTCGGAAAGAAAAACTGGCCATGCAGTCTGGCATCCATATTATGCCAATCAATTTAAATCAACCATCTTGTGAAAGTTGTAACTTCGCTGCAGCAGTTTGGAAAGGGATCATCAACAGTTTAACCTTAATAAAAGGACAAACATTCTTCAGTTTGAACCCATTCGGGACTGGGCAAATAATAACCGGATTAAAAAAGAGAAGGGAAAAAAAACTCTTGGAATCTTTCTGCTTTTCTGGTGGCAGATTTGGAATGAGAGAAATAGCAGACTCTTGACTTTATTTCATCCTTGTTGTACCCTGTCAGAGCAACTCCAAGAGTATCCTAAAAAATTCTTCCCCAAAATTATGTATTGGGAATTCTCCCAAAAAAATTTCCCCCCAAAAATATATCAGTCCACAGCAGATCGCTAATAAATAGCCCCCAATATTTCAAACACAGGCCACGTCATCGTATTGAGCCCATCGGAAGGGACACGCGAGCGTGCGGGAATCAGGATTGGGGGAGGAACGCCAACGCTAAAATATACGCGGTGGCAGGCTGTTTTTTAGCGTTGCTAAAAAATTGGGGAAGGTTTGGGTGGACTGTTGGAGTTCGTTTTTTCTCCTTTTTCCAAAAAAAAGTATTAGGGGTAAGATTAGCAGCCTCTTGGAGTTGCTCTCATGTAACTAACTGCTTTCTGGTCCGCATTACTTATCCATGTTCTCCTTAATGAACAGACAGCATACCTACCATCTTTTTAAAGCAAAAAAAAAAAAGATGCTACAGCATGTGCGCAAGTGTCCTTTGACTAGAGTACCAGACTCGCCAATCGCCATTACCATTCAAATCAGTTGCATCCAAGAAGCAAAAAGCTTAGTACACCATTACACCCAACACAAGCACATCGACGGGAGACGGCGCTAGAGAGCGGGGCGACGATGGACCTCGTCGTCGGCGCCTCCAACGACGCCGTGAAGTCCCTGGTGAACAAGCTCGGGAGCCTCCTCGCGCAAGAGTACACCTTGATCCGGGGCGTCCGCGATGACATCCAGTACATCACCGACGAGCTGGCCAGCATGCAAGCCTTCCTCAACCGGCTGAAGCGGGCTCAAGGCAGGCACGACGAGCAGCGCCTGGACTGGATGAAGCAGGTGCGGGAGGTGTCCTACGACATCGAGGACTGCGTGGACGACGTCGACCACCGCATCAGCGGCGAGCCCCGTGGGAGTGGCATGGTGATGTACGTCCGGAAGAAGTGGTACCTGCTCACCACGCTCTATGCGCGCCACTGCATCGCCACCGAGATCGGCAACCTCAAGACTCGGGCTCAGCATGTCAGTGAGCGGCGCATGAGGTACGGGGTGAAGGAGCTTGAGGACGGCGATGGGTGCCCTGCCGGAGCAAGCGCTCCCCGAGATATCATATCCCCTCCTCCCCAGCTCATCGGCACAACGGAGCCTGTGGGCTTGGAGGACGCCAAGAATGAGCTCAAGCCATGGTTTATGGAAGTGGGGCGTCAGAGCACTCATGGTCAGCCCAAATTCATTGCCATTGTCGGGTTTGGTGGCCTTGGCAAAACCACGCTCGCCATGGCGCTGTACCGCGAGTTTGGGGAAAAATTTGATTGCAGAGCATGTGTGCTCGCATCGCAGAAGTTTCATCTCCCAACGGTTCTGAAAAGCCTCATCAAGCAGGTCCATGAGCAGCAGTCCAGTGCTTCAAAGAATGACCTCGACGAGATCGACGAGTGGAGCGAAGAGGTCCTAAAAAAGAAGCTCGCGGATCTGCTAAAAGAGAAGAGGTATGCTTGTTTTGGCTTTGCTAATTTCTATCAAATTTTTCTTTCAGCATAATATAATCCGAACTAGTACTTGTATACGTATATGATGTTACTGTTCCGGTGCTTTTTCAAGAACAATTACTCCTGTAACACTAAGTTCTATAAAATGATTGAAATAGGTACCTCATTTTGATAGATGACATATGGTCTGTATTCGCATGGGAAAATATTAGAGACTCTTTTACCAAGAATCAGAAGGGTGGTACCATAGTGGTGACAACACGGTTCAAATCTGTATCAGAAGCTTGCCGCCGTCATCAAGGTCATGTCTTCGAGCACCAGCCCCTTCATGATGGAAATTCCTACAGCCTATTTCTTGAAATAATCTCCAGTGCTGCTGATGCCCTTTGTCCTGCTAGACCCATCAATGGTGAGATTATTAAAAAGACTTGCAGAGGTCTGCCCTTAGCAATAGTTGTGGTGGCAGGTCTTGTGGCAAGTAAAATGAAATCGGAGTCTAAAATGAGCTTAGATCACCATTTGGCTCAAGTAGGCGAGGATTTAAGTCAAGTCTTGGGGAATAATCTCACCACAGAAGGAGTGACACACATACTGAGCTACTGCTACAACAATTTACCAGCTGATCTCAAGACCTCTTTGTTGTACATGAGCATGTTTCCCAAGGGTTGCCAAATCAGCAGGAAGCGTCTGATCAGAAGATGGATTGCTGAAGGGTTTATCTCTGATAAACATGGGAAGACTGTCGAGGAAGTTGCTGAAGATTGTTTTAATGAACTTATTAGCAGGAACTTAATCCGAGCAGTCAACAACAGCAGCAACGGCAAGGTGAAGAGCTGCCAGATTCATGACATGGTTCTTGAGTACATCGTTTCCAAGTCAAGTGAGGAAAATTTCATCACTGTGGTTGGCGGTCACTGGCAGACGCCATTTCCAAGCTACAAGGTGCGCAGGTTGTCCGTCCAAAAGAGTAATGGGAAAGAGAAGGAAATGGTAGAGAGGATGAAATTGTCTCATGTCCGGTCCTTAACAGCGCTAGGGAGTTTGAGAGCGCTTCATTCTACGTTGCACAAGTTTCAGATATTGCAGATGCTAGATCTTGAAGGTTGCAAGGATTTGTCCTTGAACCAACTCAAGAAAATATGCAAAATGCATCAGCTGAAGTACCTGAGCTTGCGCCGTACGGACGTCGAGGAGATCCCATCCAAAATTAGTCGGCTTGAGTCTCTGGAAGTACTTGACATAAGGGAGACGAGCATCATAATTTTGCCTGAGTCCGTTGATAAGCTTCAGAGAATGGAGCATCTACTTGCTGGCAACAAGAACAAGCGGCATGCATTGAAATTAACTGAAGGAATCACAAAGATGATGGCTTTACAGACATTATCTGGGGTTGAGATCTGTGCTGGCTTTTCTATGGAACTGCTTAGAGCCTTGCAGGATCTTACCAACCTGAAGAAATTCATCATCTACAAGGTCGGCTGTACCATCGGCAACTATGAGTTACTGCTGTCTGCCATTGAGCATCTGAGCAGCTGCTCCCTCAAGTATCTTGCAATTGACGATGATTTCACGGGATTCCTTGACACCTCACTGAATGCTTCACAAGCCCCACCAGAGCACCTGCACACCCTCGGTCTCTCTGGCAAGTTGTCTCAAGTGCCCAAGTGGATTGGTAGTCTACACAACCTTGAGAAGCTAACCTTGTCGTTGACTTCACTCACGACAGATACCCTGTCGGTTCTTGCTGAGCTGCCCCAGTTGTTCTCTCTCATTTTCTCACTTGACTCAACCAAGAAGGATGCAAGTGTTCTCAAGATCCTCCATGATAATACACTTAAGTCAAGTGGGATGATCTTTGTGCCAGCTGGGGGATTCAGAAAGCTTAAACTGCTATGCTTTGCGGCACCTGTGCTGCCACCTCTTAGCTTCCTGGAAGGGGCAATGCCGTGGCTCCAAAGGATTGAGCTGAGGTTCAGAATGGTGGAGGGTGTATATGGCCTGGAAAATCTTTCAAGTATCCAGCAGGTGGTCCTGACTGTCAGCAGTCAGGCGCCTGAAGATGCCAAGGCAAAAGCGTCCCAAGTCAAGAAATTAGCAAGCATGATTCCTGGGAAGGTTAATGTCCCAAGTGTGGTTATTGATGAGTACAACGAATCAGCAGAATAAAATTAGGTTATCTGGGTAATCCACATGGTACACGGAAGAGTAAGAGTACACGGACAGTGATGAAGATAGCGTCAGTCGAGTCAAGCAGGACGGAGGCGAGTCGAGTAGGCGGCCCGGGAGCCGAGAGCGAAAGACTTGGAGGAGTCGAAGGCTTGGCGGAGGCTGGACACTCGTCGACATCGGTGAGTCACGCCTTGCGGGGCGTGCGAGAGGGTTTGACCGGTTTGGCCTCAAAACCGAGGATGAGTCACGCTTGCGGGGTGTACAGGAGGGTTTGACCAGTTTGGCCTCAAAATCGGGGGACGAGTCTGGTGCGGCTGGACAGCTCGAGTCGAAAGATGCGTGGCACCATCGCGAAGCTTGCGTCGAGGCGAAGTAAAGTCGTGAAGGCGTCGGGTCCGTCCGATGTACGAGGAAAAAGTTGGACGATTTTACCCCTAGAGGTATTTGAGTTGTGTGCTTCATGTAAAGGCATTGTGATCATTTTCCGAATGCATGTGTGTGTGAAGAGGGTTGTTGGCAGCCACATCTCTTTGGTGGTAGGCTCCTCATTTGTTTGTGAGAGTCTTTGGGTGTGAGAGAGGGAGAGGGAGAGAGGCGTGGATCTTTGTATTGATCTTTTTGCAATCCTAACTTTGATTGTGCTTAGAAGTGGCTCGTAACCGAACATGGTGGAGTAATCCAAAAATTAATTTCGTGCCATCTTGTTCCATACTCTTTGAATATGAAATTTATCTTTTTCGGATTTTTCGAAGTATTTTCTTGGAAATTTTTGTTCTTCGTGTTTGAACCCAAATCCTGCGAGGTTTGTTGGGGGAATTTGTTTCGTGGACCTTTCTGAGCAATTTTAATGTGATCCCCTCTCAAATCCCTCCCAATTTTGGTATGAATTTGAAGCTTTCTCTGTAACCGTGTTCTTGTAGGGTGTTCGGTTTTCTCCAAGATCCACAATGAATACTTGAGCTTTTTAAGATTTTTTCATGGATCTATTGATCTTTGGGGTAGTGCCTCTGTGTCTCCAGTTTCGTTACGATTCATGGAGTTCTGAGGGAGGATTTTAAGGTTGAAGTTTCGTTTTGTTCTTCGTGTTCTTCCCTTTCTTCTTCTGTTCCTCTCTGGTTTCTTCCGTCGGGCGGCAGGCGGCCTCTTCGTGCACGCACAGGCGCACGCGCTTGCGCACGTGAGTCGCACGTGCACAGGTTCGCGCACCGCACCGCAGCGTCGGCACCAGCGCCAGGCGCAGCGGAAGCTTGCTGGGCTGCCAGCCCAGCTGCTGCTTGCGGGCCAGCGGTCTGCGCACCAGGCCGCGAAGCAGGCTAGCAGCGCACGGTAGGTGGCTTGCAGCCCAGGTGGACAGCGCCACCAGGCCAGGGGATCGAGACTCCAACAGGCAGGCCGAGCGGCCCACGCAGGTAAGCGGCGCAAGCAGCAGGTAGTACCTTCATACCTTGAAGGGTCGCTTTCTAGCTACAGTGATAAATGATTTGAGTAATTATTAGTTCTTGCATGCATGCCTGATAGCACTGTTCTAATCCATGGTTGTTCGGTGTTAATTTAGCTTTTCTCTGCCTGTGCTATATGGCTTGTAGTAGCTCGGTTCAAGCATAAGTTACTTGAGTATTCTTGTGTGGCTTGATCTGTTTGGTGCTTGATAGGTGAAGTAACATGTCACTTTCATGCTACAGGATTGCACCTGTTGTCTTCTTTGTTTAGTCATGCATACTTGTCTTGGCTGATCACTTGAGTAGCTTTGTTCATTCACTGAATGCATGTCGTAGGTCTCACTGTTTTGGATGCTGGCAGTAGAGTAGCTTTGTTTGCATGGTATTAGTAAGGTGCAGCTCGGATTGCATGTTTTTAACATTTAAATATCTTACTTATTCATTACATGCTTAGTCAAGTAATGGTTTGGTAGTGTTTGAGCTTACGGCGTCTCAATTTTGCTTTGTTTCCGCTATGCTTTAAGTATCTCTAATCGTTCCTAGGTTAGCTTATCACGAGTTGACTTATGTCATCTTGACGATTAGAAGCGAGGTGTGTTTAGAGTGGCAATTAGAATATAGATCTTGTTCTCGGAGAAGAATCATTAAAGGCTCCTATTCACCCCTCTAGTCGTCCGTCCCGGTCATTCACCTTTTGAAGTCCTTTATATAGTTTTTATATAGTTTTTTGGGTGTCTTGGTGGGAATAAAAATCGCAAACAGGCATGTGTCGCCGGGCTTTTTTACAGCGTGGGGCATGCCTAGCATGGGCGATCTCCAACACTGTAGATCACATCCGGGGATGGTTTTTAAGCGCCACAAAGGTATTATTTCGAGCATTGGCTCATCTTTCTTGATTAAAAAAAATTCATGAGACTTTTGAACTGATGAATAGGCCATCAAACTCTCTATCATTCCTACTTGAGAAAATAGTCCAGTACAGGGGAGACAATGTGTATAAAATATGTACAATGGCTATTCGTCTTCTAGAGCCAAAACGGATGAAATTTTGACCCAACTAGTCAAGCAAATACATACTTCATTTGATCAACTCCATTTCAGACACACGTATATATTACGGTATGTGTTCAACTCGTCATGTGTAAACTTCTTGATGCCAGTTGGTTGCTCAAATTAGATATACTCCTTGTGGAAATCAAACTTTGTGGTGGTTTTTCTTGAGAAATCACGTGCGAGATCACGCAGCTCCTCTTCCAACACAGGGGCACCACAGTAGAACACTCCTGTAAAAATCCGAGAAGAGGATGATATCAGTGTTTGATTCGGATAAATATACTACGTACAGTGATGCTGACTGATTTATACTGCTGTTCTTATCCATTTTTACGTAAAGATTGAGCTGGTAAGATCATGCCTGATGATGTGCTCAAGAAGTCCAAAACTGGAGAGGGATCGGAGCAAGATCCTTAGTGTTTGTCAAAACAAAGTTATCTGGCTAGCTATCTGCCCGTGCATCTTTTATCTAGTGCTGGATATGTTGATTTTTGTGCATCTTTTATCTAGTGCTGGATGTGCTGACCTTTTTTAGGTGTTTTGTTTAAGGAATAGGGTGATCCATATGTCTTCCCACTTTCTCATTCATGACATTTTATTTGGTTGCCACTGCAAGTGAGAGAAGCTGGATGGCATAAACAAGCGAACCGACTGTTCACTGTCTCCTAGTCGACTCCCTACACCTAATGATCTTGGCCCTTCTACCTACATCGGCACTTGGAGGGGAATAGTATTATCTATAGTAATATGAGACTCACCGACACGTTGATCGCGGTGATTGAGGGCGATACGTTTGTAGACGTTGCACCAGTTGGGTCGTGCGAAGTGGGTCTTGACACGGGTGCCGGAGACGATGTCGATGCCATTCTTGGCATAGTTGAGGGACTGGAGCGCGGCGATGAGCGCCGACCGTGCATCGCCCTCCTCATAGATACTGGTGAAGTAGCTGTGTAACTCGATAACGCCTTTCTTGTCTGTCTCCGCCACCTCATCCATAACGTCGCGGAACCACTCGGAGGATCCTTGCTCCCGGGTTATCCAGTAGAAGTAGATGCGCCGCGTGCGGAATGATGTCAATGATACCGAATAGTTGCTGGCTGCTCCATATTCAAGGTCGGCATCGAGCTGCTTCATGTTATTGATGGTGTCCTTGATGATGGAGATCAAGGCTGTAGCACCGATGCCAAGGCCGATGAGGAGCACGACTTCGTACTTTTTGTAGTCCTGCGACGACGAGGCGTATGGGCCGTCGATCAGCACCTTGGGAAATCTGCAATTGTTTTCAACACAAAAGTAGTTATTTTTCTTTACGCGAAGTGCAATCATGCTTTACTGAGCTACTAAACCAGCATAGGTTAATCCACGTTCTTAGAATAAATTAAATAAATTAGAATATTTGCAGAAAATTGCCGGTGACTTCAATCATTCATCCAGAAAACTGCCGTGGGAAAACTGCAATTGTTAGTAGTTTGTTTGTTGGAAAGTTTTGAAGTCAACCACAGTGGTATGGTAAACCATTTGCGTTTGAGTCTTAGACTCAACATATGTGTTCTCATTTATGGCTAGTTACTTTTTCAATGTTTTCTAGAAATGATATACCAACTAATTTCCTTTTCTAGATGTTTTCCATGATAATGTTTAAGAGATATATAATCTTGGGTCTACCTTTACTGAGGTAAATGTTGTTCTGATGCTAGTAATGGTAGAGTTACAATTGATCTTAACATGAATAAGTACACAAACGATTTTATTCCCACTTCTCATGAAACTACAGCTCTAACTATTGATAATGAGGGACTAGATAGTGCCTAAAAGATTTAATTAAGGGCCCCGGGAAGAAACTTCTGAAAGACTATAGCTCTAACTCTGATAACAACGGGCTGAACGGTGCCTATATTGTGGATGCTTAATCGCATGGACATTCTTCTGTGAGTTATTGAGGATAGTATTTTAGCAAAAGGAAGGTAATGTCCATGCCATATACCATTCATGATAGTAAAATGTTGAATGATGCATGTTTAAGTCAATTATGCAATAACTAAGAGTTGCTACGCATGGTATTTGTGTTCAAAATTGTCAATTCAAAAAGTCATAATATAAACCAACCGTGCTGATATTAATATCTGCTCTCCAAGAAATTAAGGTTCTAAGCCTAGGCGTACTCGTTGGATTTTTGCAATTCAAGAATTTGATGGCTGCAAACCCAAACAAAACCCCTGCAATACAGATCTAGTGAAAATTACAGATCCAATTCTCTCTAACACAATCTTAATTAGTAGCTTAGCTGTTATCTCTAATGACAACCATCAAATATGATGCTATTACGATGGCACTAAGTAGACCAGCAGGCTACTACCAGAATCTCTTTGAAGATTGGTGATTGAAACCTAGTCCTCACTGCAATTATCGTATCCAAGGGGAGGCAATGATGGGTCCCAGTGTATGTTTAAGAAACGCTGACACCATTGACTGAATGAACAACCAATGAATAGATGCACCGAAGTTTCTTTTATGCCACTTGCACACAGACCACAATTATAATTCACTAGGACCGTGGTTTTCCAATGGAGCAAATTCCAAATCACTAGTAGAGAACTAACCTTCCATCAAACCCCTTTTATCCCAGTTAATATTGGACCCGTGATAAAAGTAGCTTTAGTCCTGGGTTAAAAATGTGCCCCCAAAGGCCACAGCGGGAGGAGAGCTTTTAGTCCCGGTTGTAAACATCAACCACGACTAAAGACCCCCCTTTAGTCCGTGTTAAAACGGCTAGAAATATCACAGCGGGGGCCCAACCCTTTTGTCCCGGTTGGAAATTCCAACCGGTCCAACAAGCCGGTTGGAATTTCCAAACAGGACAAAACAACCAACCAGAACTAAAGGGGGAGCCTTTTGTCCCGTTGAAATTTTCAACCGAGACATAAAGTCCCCACGTGCCCCCTCCTCCTTATCTTTCTCTTCCCCTCCTCTCCCCGGGCACTTTATCCTCTTCCTTCTCTTTCTCTCCTCCTCCTCTCCCAGGCGAGCCGCGGGCGAGCAGGCTCCGGCGAGGGCGGCACCACCCCTCTCCTTCCTGCTCTGCTCGCCCCTCACTGACAGTGAGGAGCAGCGGCAGGGCGAGGGCGGGTGGCCAACGCGCGGGCGGGCCGTGCGGGTGCGGGCCAACGCGCGGGCGGGCCGCGCGGGTGCGGGCCGAACGGCGGCAGCCGGCCGATGGGCGGAGCGGAGCCGAGGTGGAGGCTGGTGGCGGCGGCAGGGCAGAGGCAGAGCAGGGCCAGAGGCAGGCGGCAGGCGGTGGAAGGCGGGCGAAAGCCGGCCACGGTGGGCAGCGCAGGAGCCGAGGCGGGCGGAGGCCACCCGGTGCTTGTTTTATTTTTTTTTGGAAATTTTTTAGTCCCGGTTGGTAATACCAACCGAGACTAAAGGGGGTCTTTAGTCCTGGGACTAAAGACCTCCATTTTGTCTTGAAAAAATTATCCCGAATGGCTTTTAGAGAGATTTGAGGCCTACCAACGGGACTAAACCAAGTTTTCTACCAGTAAGTATTTAATTGATCATGCGAAAGTAGCCATAAAACAAACACATTAGGGATCCAATCCACACAACAGTAGAAGTTAATATTTATGATATCCAAATTTGAAGAAAAGAGCGATAATATTTATGATATCAAATAACCATTATGCAATATATTTTCATAGTTTACTTATTTGGTGGTTAGATGCTAATACTCTTATCTATAAATTTGGTCAAACTTCGGCTAATTTGACATAGGACAAACCGAAATGTCTTGTTTTTCAGGATGGAGGGAGTAGGTCTGATTTGCTTGCACGCATGCAAATTTGGAGGGCTAGCAAAAATGAAAGAGATATGGTCTGCTGCAGTCATTCTTTCTTTGAGGCCGTCACATGCACGCATGCACTTACTTCATTTCTTGGTCTATGGAGTAATCACCCTCGTGCCGTATGCCATGCTCAATGAAGGTTTCATGGGACGGTTTTTAAGACTGCCGAACCATCTAAACTGGCTTTTCTTGATGAATGAATCTGCACCTCTAATGTACAGTTTTATCATGGTTTATACCTTTACGCTGTCATCATATTTGTTGATGTGGTACAATATTTAATGACAATGAAACCCTCACTGAGAATGGGTTTCATTCGCATCAATATTGTGCCACATCAGCAAATATGATGATATAGCAAAGTATTTGTGAGGAGGAAGAAGAGATGTGTTTCATTAGAAATGAAGTATACATTATTTTCAAGACTATGAAATGTATTGAAATTGCCAGTAAGGATTACAAAGTTTCATTTCATCCGATTTCAAGTTTCATAAGAGTTTTATTCTCATTTAATGATGTGATACATCAATAATTTTGATGACATGGCCCGATAGTTATGAAGAGAGAGAGGGAAGAAGTTCTCTCTGTATACTATTTCCAAGGCTATGAGTTTCGTGCCTTGCAATTAAATGCTATGGTCCGCTCATGAATCCGCAAAAGAAAATTGCACATTTGAGGTCTTATTTCATTCATCGACTCAAACCTCTTTCAATGACATGGCAATCCTGGAATCTATGAAATAAAAACGGCCTCAAGGGAGTACCTCCTAAGCCTTGTGACTAAGGGTCTCTTGTATTGGTTTGTCCCTGCCCATGCCTAACCCCGTATTGTAAAAAGGTCAAAAACATGTGTAAGACTAAGGGGTCTCCTTGTAGTTTTGTTCCTATCAAGGGTGGGGAGAAATCACCTTCTCCCCTTGGTATATAATACTCCCTCTATCCCTCTATCCTAAAATAAGTGTTTTTATAGGAAATCTTAGACAAAATAGAGAGGCTATAAAATATGAGAAATTTTAAGAGCAATGCACATGTCCAGATCCAGTGGTTGAAAAATGAAAGGAACATGTTACAACCTAAAATCTGGACCGGTACTTAAATTTTGTGGATCAGGAACTAATTTTAAAAAACTAACCCAAGGGTATTTTAGTATTTTTTATCTTGAGGGTACTTATTTGCTCAGGTCGTGGCAGATTAACCGGCTCGCCACCATCGCCGCCGCCCCGACTAGCTCTCTTTGTTGGCTTCCGTCGTCTTATCCCCCTCTCTGGTAGCCTTGCCCCATCCTAGAACCTACCGCCTGGGCCGCCCATCGAACATCTAGATCAGCTAGCTCATTCTCGAAACTCCCCTGTGTCGTCTCTGTCTGAGCTCCCTCTTACCTCCTGGCTCCTGCATGGCACTGCATCTGCTTTGAGTTGAGCGGCCACCCAACCATGGCGAGTTGGTGACCCATTCCCATGCAAGTGCAGCCCATTCAGGTTCAGATTCAGTTCAATCGAGGCACCTACAGCCGCAGATGGCTGCTTGCTTGGGTGTTGGACTGCTTACATCAAGGAAATGCTCGTCAGCGTGCTCGCCTGCCTCGGCTGCGGCGACCACTACATGTCGGCGTGCTCCTGCTGTCCAAACTTCTACTGTCCAAACGCACACACCCGACCAGGGTGCGCCTTGGTGGCGAGCACCTGCATGCGCAGCGAGGTTCTGGGAAGCAAGCCCCTGCTGAACGGTGCCGGGTTGCTGAGGGCACGGGCGTCTTTTTCTATCTCCGAGCCGGCCATTTTGAAAATGGCCTCGTCTCAATCGAGAGACGGGCACGCTGTCGCCTCGCGAAGGGACGACGGAGGCTCGTGCTTTCAAGTCATATCGTCCGCTCCAGCACTTTTGTGTGAAGGGAAGATGACGAAGCTCAATCCCCAAGTTTATACTTCGTCACTTTGATTTATGTGTTCATGAAGGAATTAAATAGTTCGCAGACAATCTAATAGACAAATCTTTATACAAGTTGTCTGTTTCACTATCTATACGTGACATGGTATGAAAAAAAAAACAGCAGCTGTCTAAACTGTTGAATATGCCCTGAGAAGTAGTGACGAAGAGCGCGTGACGTTTTGTTCTCCGAGGGAGATGGACGAAGGGCCACGTAGGATAAAAGCAAGCAGCGCCGGCAACTGAGGAATTCTGAATCAGAAAACGGGAGCCGTCGGCTCCATCTATTTGGTGCAGCAGCTAGGAAAATAAAGAGCAGTTACTAAACTGCCCTCGTTTAAAGTAAAACGCCAGAATAATTGAGGGGGGAGGAACTACCTGTTCCTTTCAAGCACTGAAGCAAACCTCGTAAAATATTTTGGTTGGCTTTGATAGATTAGCTGGCTTATGGATTCCCGAGCTATTTAATTGTACATGCATGTGATTAAAAGTCAGCACACCAATCAGCAGGAGGCCCTGTTCAGCCTCCAATGAGCTCGTGACTCATGAGGGGTGCTTGGCCTGAGGCAAGTTAAGGTGGTCTGAAACCATCGAATATATGCACTATTTTGTCGGACAAACTTCGAACTCTAAGGGCTTCTCTAATGGTATAAGATAGTTGATGTGGATCCTATGTACATGCTAATTTTGAAGATTCTATTGTGAGAGAGAGTTGTATCGAAAAGTGAGCAAGATTAGCTGTTCGCTCCACGCTAGTCTCATACTTATTGCATTGTTTAACTAGTAAAAAAATATATTGAGCTAGGTCTAACCTAGACCGTTGGAGACGCCGCAAAAGAGCACTTTTTTTTTATAAAGGCAGTAAAGGCTTGGGGGCGGAGCATTACGAGGCATAATGAAATTGTGAGGAAATTGCACTACGGAACAAAGAATTTGTTAAAAGTTGAAGAAATCAGAAATGATTCACTTTCTTACCTTGGGTTCAACATGGCGCCAGCATTGCAGTTGTACTCCGCCCGGAGCAGCCCACTCTCCCCCTCCATTGGTGGCCGACATAGCTGAAGATGATGAGCATAATGATTCATCATTCCGTTTTAATTCTTGAAGTCAATGGTGAGATCTGATGCTCCTATTTTTAGAAAGAGCCTATAAGTATTGGCAAGACCCTAGCTAGATATACCGTTGCGAAGTTGCTTTTGAGTTCGCGGGTCCAGTCGCCAAGCGTCCTGCTGTGGATGCTCACGTAGTTATCCTGCGGGGCCGACGTGATGTAGAATGGGTGCCTGCACCACCAGTTCACCAACGTGCAAAGTCATTATAGCATATCTTTTTCTTTCTTCTGCTTTCCCTAATATAACAACTAATCCTATGCTGTAAATAATCCTATGCTGTATCATCTTACTATTACTAATTGGAGGCTCCTTTTGAAGCCTCCAGGTGAAGCCACCTAGGATTCCTAGGTGGACACTCTAGAAAAAGAGAGAAATCCTAAAAATTCTCACAAAAAAGCAAAACATCCGACCATTGATCGATAGATTCAAATCATCATAGCCATTAAATCTATTATGTTTTCTAAAAAATTACCCACCTATGCCATTATGAAAATAGCCTAAAGTAACCCCCTAAATCTATATATAAATTACCCACCTCTGCCATTATATAAAATAAACTAAAGTAACCCCCTAATCTTCATCAAAATTACCCACTTATGCCATTATGAATAATATTTAAAATAACCCCCTAATTTGCAACCAAATTGCCCACCGCTATTACTTAAAAACTTGCATCTATATTACACACACATGCCATTATTAAAAATAACATGATAATCCTACGTTCGAATCAAATAACCTTAATTAAAATATACAGCAATATATAATTCTAAATCGTCTATATCTTGCACTATTGGTATATGATATAATAATTAAGGTCTACACACAATCATGTCACCATTTATAAAGATATAGAGAAAATGATGAGAATATAGATTTCTATGTTAAAATTGTATCACAAACTTAGGGTTCATTAAACAAATTCAAGCGCATACCTGCGATGCAAAGTGAAAAGTTAAAGATTATAAATGTGGATGAAAATATTATAGAGTAATTCTATCATAATTGGATGAAGATAATAAGTATATATCTATTGTGTTTGAATATTTAACAAACGAGAGGTAGCTTATGGTAATATTTTTTAGCAATGTAGTCCCATTTTTTTCCATTGGAGACTCCGCATTAGTTCCCACGAGACAAGCTAGAAAAAAAAGAGACAAATTCTCATAAAAATCAAAAACATCAAACACCAATCTTGTAAAATCTAATAATCATAGCCATTGATCTATTATATTTTCTAAAAAGTTACCCACCACTATCATTGTGAAAATATTCAAAAATGAGCTCTAAACCTATATCTAAATTACCGAGCTTAGCTATTATAAAAAATAATCTAAAGTAATCCCATAATCTTCATCCAATTTACTAATACATATCATTATAAAGCATAACTTAAAATATCATTCTAAAATTTTATCTATATTACCCACGTAAGTTGTTTTTAAAAATAACCTAAATTAAACATCTAAATCTTAATCTAATTATATTCATGTGCATCATACATAAATGTCAAAAATAAACTAATATATGATTCTAAATAACCTATTTATGTCATTATTAATATAAAAATACTAAGTTAAAGTATATACACACGATGAGTGTCACCATTTAGACCATTTATACATGTACGTGAGGAATCGATGAAAAATATTGATTTGTATGCTAAACATAATGTATGGAGGATTGGAGGTGCGATACAAAATGGAAAAAGTATGAATATGGATGAAAAAGTGCATAGAGTAATTATTAATTAAAAATCAATCACAATTGGATAAAGATAGGTACATATCTATATAAGTATTATGTTGACGTATTGAAAAAAATAAGAGAGTAGTAGGTAATCAATTTTGATTATTAGCTAGAAGTTTAATTTCTAAATAATTTTCAAATACAATAGCTTCTAAAAATATTAGCCCGTGCGGGAGCACGGGTTGATGGATTAGTTTGCTTAATGCTGAAACAATTCCATTTTATTTTAAAAAATAGTATAAAACTGTGTAACAGCAAGAATCCTGAAAAGAATTATATTGGCAAATCTTCCTCTAACTACCACAGCGCAGTGCAGCACAGTAACCGCAATATTTTCACTTAAGTACATTTGCTTATTTAAATGAAGCCATGCATAATTAACATCTACACCCTACTATGCTTCATTTTTCATGCAAATATGTTTAGCAATAATAATGTGAAAGCAAAACTATGTCTGAACGGTGATGATGCATGTGCTTACCACTGCAATGGCGAAACAGCAGGGCAGTTGATGAAGATGTACTGGCCGCTCTCGTACCGGAACCCCTGGGGCTTTGAGAAGTGCAGAGACAGCACGTTCCCCGGGTATACCACCACCTTGAGTATCTTCACTGGCAGCATGGTAGATCGGACCACCCGCGCCAGCCGCTCACACGCGTACAGCACCATCGGCATAGCCAAGTACATCCAAGTGGACTTCTTGTACCACTTTTTTGTGAGATACAGGAAGTGCCCGTGCACGATGAGTAATGTATAGACGACAACGAACAGGTGGTGTGAGTACCAGAACGCGTTGAACCCCGTTAGGCGTCTGAGACGCCAGATCCTACCACGGCGTAAAGATGGCAAAGCGAGCGTGAACACGATCACCATGAGTACCAGCATCGTGAGCCCCGTCCACCCCTCCGTGCCCCTCAGGAACCACCAGTAGCTCGGCGGCCTCCAGTTGCGGCTTGTGCTGAAGTACTGCGCCAGTGGCGCGTACTGGGCGTCAGCGGCGTGGAGCAACCGTGGGAAGTTGCAGGTCAGGTGTGGGAGGATGTGCAGTCCCACGCCGACGGCGATCCCCACGGCGACCACCTCGTGGAAGTTGATGAGGTTGTTATCGTCGAGTGGCACGACTCGAGTGACGAAGGTGAGGTTGCGGATCCAAGTGATGGTGTTCCGGCACACGGGTAGCAGGATGAGTGCCATGTTGAACTTGAGCGTCTCGGCACCACCCTTGGCGACGCATATGCAATGCCCCATCACCTCAAACACGTACCGGCGCCGGTACTGCACGAACTTCCAGGTGAAGAGCCCCGTGCAGATGGAGAGCCACATGAGCACCACCCAGACGCGCTTCCAGTTGTCCTCGAGGAAGTACTGGGTGCTGCGATACCACCGCCGGAGTGGATTGGGCTCTGCGGCGGGGCGGAGGCTCTCTCTCAGCGTCTGGCTGACTGACTGGCTCGGCGCCTGAAGCAGCAGCATCTCCAGGTTTTCCTGCCTGATGTACCCCATGTTGCTTGGGTCTAGCTCCTCCATGATCAGATAAGCATAGTCGTCCGCATGCTCCATGATCTTCGACAACTTGTTGGATGACGCGCTCAGTGCGATGATCTGCTCAAAAATCCATTTTGACGAACTTCGATTTGATCATACATGATGTGTTTATACAATGGCAGTAGTTAGAACATGAAGGAAAAGACTGCGCCTAAGTCTCTGGAACGTCTGTTCGACTGATCAGTAGGGTAGTAAAAACTTATGCGAGCTAATGCCAATGACAGTATGACACTGACAACCGGATAATGGAAGAGCATAGGCGTAGTAATGGTCCGGAGGCGTGATGGCACAAGAAAATTACCTCTTTGACATCCTCCTCGGTGATCCTTCCATCTGTGTTCTTCACCACCCTGGTATATTAGTAATAGTTAATTATTATTTAATTGATGGTTGGTTAGCTAAGGCTATGTTAATTGCCGGAAAAGATCAATGGCCATGGAATTACATGTCGAAGAAGGTCTGGAGGCGGATCTCCGCGCTGGTGTTGGAGATTTGGTCCCAGAACTGGCGCAGCTCCGCCTTGGTGATACTGTTGCCGCAGATGCCCCGCCGCCGCGCCAGCGCGTGGAACAGCTGGTGGGCAAACTCCTCCGATCCCTTAATACCGATGCACCTGCCGAAAGCGTAGGAAAAGAGGTGGTCGTCGACCTGGAGGTGGTTGAATCGCTTCTCGACGGCGGCCCAGTCGGCGCCGGCACCGCCTCTGACGAAGTTGAGCCCCTTGAGCCTGTGCACAGAGCCGAACAGGGACCTGTCGGCGCGGGGGGCCGCGCTGCCGCCACCACGAGGGCCCGTGCTGGCGGCGACCGGCGAGTCGTCCCCACCGGCCGCCGGCTGAACGCCGTGCACCGCCACCACCGAGTCGTCGCGCACGTCGAGCAGGGTGATCTCCACGACGTCGTCGTTGTCGAAGGCGGCTGGCTGAGACGGCACCACGAACTCGGACTCTGCTAACCGCGCAGGCCCCACGGACGCCATCTCCACGATGTCGTCCCCGACGCTGCTAGCCCCGGCGGCGTCGGCCGCCTTCCTGTGGTTATCCATGGCTCTCTCTGCTGGGGGGGGGGGGGGGGGGGGGGGGGGGGGGGGGCAAAAAGCCCCCTCTTTTTAAAATTTTAAAAAAAAAAT